>NW_028258138.1:41238484-41541515 GCF_053883595.1 Heterocephalus glaber
CTGAACAATAAGCCTGATGACCGAACCTTCCAAAAGATAATGATCACAGCCTAAAAAAATGCCTAAACAGAGAGCTGAGGTGATAGAATGTTTTTCAGGTGTCAGGAAGACCATTTATACAGACTAGAGTGCAAAGAAGAAAGGGAATGAAGACATATTAGGATTAGATTACAAAAACTCACACACATAAAAGACCATTAAGGCCTGTTGGCTTAAATCTGTGTAGCTGAACCAAAATGACTCTGATAAACAGTATTTTCAAATATATACCAGCAGCTTTTCATGTAAGCAGAGTAGCTGCCACTTACTTTTTAAAATTAGGTTATAGGAAATAGGAATTAGGATAAGAAAAATTATAAGAAATGGATTTTTCTCACAACCACTCTTCTAAGTAATTTTTGCTCTTTATGGCAAAGAAGGAGATATAAAATCAATAAAATAAAATCACTTTCTCAAAACCTCCTTTCTGATAAATTCTAACATTAATGCCTAAAACTCAGGTTTGTTTGGCTCTGAAGCCCATGATGTTGACACTGTGCATAATATTTTTTGTGAAATACAGAAAAAAATTCTCCATACCTTGAAAAACAGTTTAAACATCCTTCATCCAAGAAACCAAAATATCAAATTCTTCAAAATCTGAAACATTTTGGAATGCCAATAGGACACCAAAATTGGAAAATTTGTACCTTACCCCATGTGACAGATGGCTCAGAAAGTAAAACTATTTCACAGCATTATCTTCAGTCCGGGGTATAAGATAGATATGAAATAGAAATTGATTTTGTTTAGACTTGGTTCTCTCCTGAAATACACTGTTATACAAGTGCAAATATCCTAAAATTTAAAAAAAAATCTGAAATCTCAAATAGTTCTGGTCTCAAGCATTGCAAATAAAGGATATTCAATCTGTACTTTACATAAAGATCATTCATCTGACTTATTATTCATAAAGTATCCAAGTACTGCACTGGATGCCAAGGTTGGCTTAATTGCATCTGACCCAAAAGGTAAGTTCCATTAAGGCCCATTCCTGATAAACTAATAAGTTCTTCAAAAATCTGTGGTGATTTGTACAAATAAAGTGGAGAGAGTTCTCCCTATATCTTTTACTTCATCAGTACTCCAAACATTTTTCATGTTTCAACATTCAGAATATAATCTATCTAGTGGTTTTAGGCTTTGAAGATTAATGAGGTTAGAATTTAATGGTGCAGGGAAAATTAGATTTGAGATTTTCTTCCCCATAGTAAGAAAAAAATTGAAGATAATAAAGATAACTTATCAGAATATTTTATGATCTCAAGGGAATTATAGGCCTTTGGGAATGCTGTATTATCATATCATGGGAACATCTTATGAAATATAATTCCTATTCCATCTTTCAACAGATTTTACTTTTTTTCTCAATTTTAAAACAAATGTTTGAAAATGAGTTATCAAAAATGAAGAATTAAAAATAAATTTTAAGATTAATAAAAATGTTAAAGAAATAATATGGAACATTCATTTTCATTTTTATATTTTCTCCTCCTACATAGCCTTCTTAGATGAAAAAGAAAATTAAAAATGTAACATTAGTGTCTAAGTAGCCTTCTGAAAGGTAATATGCCTGAAAGTAGTAATATTAGATATTTATCAACCTTTAAGAGTCCCTATTTATTAGAGTGTTTCATGTACGGTCAGGGAGTGTTAAATAGGGGGAACCTTCACTTCCTGATGGGGGGAATAGGAAGAAAGCCAAAAGATTATTAGGAGCATGATTATCAAAGAAAAACATACCAGGAAACAGAAATCTCGATTTTTCATTTGAAGTATTTACTGACTAGTGGTGTAAGTTTGGATAAAATTTCTTTACATTTGGGGGACTTAATTCTCTCAAGTATAGAATGAACCATTGAAACAGATGCGTCTGATGATACTTTGACTAGTACATTCTGAAGAGTGGAATGAATAAGAAAAACTCAAGACTTCATTGTAGAATTCCATAGCATTTCAATTCAATAAAATAATGTTTTTGTTGGGAATAAAGCCTCAGAAGTTTCAGTGTAGACCAATTGAAAATATTAAAACTATGACTATATGAACCAAGCTTGTCCAGGAAAAGGGAACAATTTATATCATGTGGGACAGAATAGTATGTCTGGCAGAATAATAAGCTTCTCAGTTTCTGCTATCTAATAAAGAAAGGGGACTGAGAATTTAAGTAAATAAAGCTGAATTTAAGCGAATGCCTATCCAGAGGCCGAGGGAGATTAAGGGCTCTTTTTCATCAATATTTAATTTACTGAGACACTCGTTGGTTTAAGTAACTTTCTTATACTGCATGACAGCTTGGTTCGCTCTTCAGTGAGCCAAGACAATTCCTAAAATAACCACACTTATGTTACAGCATCTCATCAAGGTTTTGCCAACATGTTTTGGGTGATGTGGGAGAAAAAAAGAGCGCTCTGTGCAAATCGTGAACCTAAATAAAGATGAAAACATCCTTGACTTCAAAGTTCAAGCTGGGTGCATGACTCAGCCTGGTGGTGTCACAGCTTGCCAACGCTGTAATGTTTTTACTGCACGTATTTATTTGCCTTCTGTTTTAAGAATATATTTATTTAGAGCGGGAAAAGGATAGAACCTCTTCTAAGCATGGAATCTAACACTGAAATAGCCTTCAAAACCAGAATTATGAACGTTGGGATACAAGATCATGATTCCTCTCTTGATTGTTACACTAATTGTTAGATTTAACTGCCTCCCAAGAAAATGGAATTGATACGATTTTAGAGGGAAACCAAAGCAAAGTAAATCATTAATATTTATACATTTTCAGGAATATCTTAATTTGTATACACTCTATATTTCTCTTGTACAGACTGTTGTCACACTTTCTTTAATATTTAATACATCTAAAGAGCAGATAAAGCCCTGTCCCTCTTGTTCTTGATCCTGAGACTCTTTCTTCTCTACAGGGGAGGCTCATTCATTTTACACAGGGAAAGTTAAATTTAGCAAAAAGTCTTTCAGAGATGAGAGTTCTTGCTGATCCGGGAGCCTGTCAAGGTGATTCTATGCCAATTTGAACCTGTCTGGTTTGGAAGCCTTCGATCTTGCCAAATGCTGTGCTTATTTTGTGACAAAGATGAAAGTCACAGTTGGATTTAAAAGAAGGCCATCCAGCATATTTTATTCTAGTCTCAACTCTGAATCTGTGTCTCTGTGGCTGAAGGTTTTGTAAATAAACAGGTGCCCACATGTCCCAGTGTGAATTAAAATTTCATGGAGCCAAAAGGGAAGTTAATTTATTTTAAAAAGAAAAGTTATTGTACTACAGTCTTTGGTACATAGACATAGTTATTGGTCTATAAATTTTTTGATATATATTACTATCCATATATTCAATTTTCCTCTGGGATTCATGGTAGGTGTATAACATAACAATGTATGTATTTTACATTACAACTCAGGAGCTAGACAAATTTTGGTAATTAGAAATGTTAATGGATTGAAAAGTTTTTTCATCATTACTAAATGAAGGCTATATAACATATTCATGGTTTTATATACCATATTTGTATGCATATATAAATATTCAAATTATTTATTATAAATAATGAATGTTTGATATATTACTACATTATATGATCATGCACATTTACACAAAAGTACATTTTCTCCTAATTAACTCCAACCACATAAGAATTCCCTGCTTGAACATTAGACATATTATGTACTTGAATATATAATTGTTCAGCAAACTAAATGCCCAAATTTCTTAATTTACAACTCAAGAACTTCAGCATTAAGGGATAGATTTAGTGGGGTCACATTGTTTTCTTACTAAATTTAGGTGTTGGCAAAAGTGTAGTGTAGTATAGTGTAGTGTTAACTATTCTGGCAATTTTAAGTCTTTTGAATATCCATATATATAATATTTATAGAAAATATCTTAGTAATCATAACCTTTAACATATTGAAGAATCTTTACTAATGTGTTCATTCCATAGAGTATGTATAAGCTTTTTATGTAGGCATTTAAGAAAACAAACATTAGTAGCCATCTTTTTCACATTTATCATTTAATTTATTGGCATTCATATTTCCCAGCTGGAGATTTAGAACTTGTATTACAGGATGATTGATTATTTAATTTAAATATATAAATTATTCAATTACAAATACAATCACAGCAGACTGTCAAACACTTCACAACCAGAATCCAAAAGAAACCATTTTCCTGTTTTTTGAAAATACCTCAATAACTTGTCTCATTCAACATTCACTATTTAAGAAGTTAACTATTTAAACTGTATATGAATGAATCTTAATCCATAGTATTGAGATTTCAACTTTGCTTATGGATGTCCCAGCAGGTGGCTGTCATAAAATAGCTTCCATCATATGCGTAAGGAGCACTTGGAAGCTGCTGTGTGAGTTAAGAGAGGTGACCGGGACACGTCTCCCATTCCACAGTGGGTATCACGGGCATTTTACATGTTGGCCATAAAATTTCAATAAAACAAAAGTAACAGCAAATCCCTGTTTATGTCATATTTGCAATTGAACCATTGGCTAGAACATCACATATTAATTCTGGATTAAAAGTAGGAAGGCATATACAGAGGTGGGAGGACACTTGGTGGTTGTTTTTTTTTTTTACAGTATACTTACTCTAAGGAGCCTAAAAGATACTAAGCCTTTATATCCTTTTGAAAGGATCACCTTTTTAAATTTCAATTTGCTTGTGTTGTTAAAATTTATTTTACTGTCTCAAGAACACTTAGTATGACTGTCTTAAAAATTTTAAGTTTATAATACCAGTTCCTAATAAATTGTTCACTATAGGAGGCTGGGGAAAGAGAGAAAAATTCAATTACTTTTAAATGTGTGCAAAGTTCAGTTAAGCAAGTTGAATGAGCTGCAGGAATAACATACACAAAATGTAGCTAAGTAAGGTTATAGATATGTCAACTTACTTGTATGAAATTGTTTCAGGATGTATACATATGTAAAACATCGCATTATACTCCTTGAGTATATACAGTTTTTGGTCAGTTATACCTCTATCAAGCTGGAGGTGGTTCTTAATCCTCAGTGTTTCGAAGAGGAGACAAAATAAGCTTAATTGGCAGTTTGATAGATTGAAGCAAAGTATAAATGTCAGGAAGCATAATTAGTAAACAGAAGTGTCAGGGATGAGATATCAAAGAAGAACAAATCATTATGAGCAATCTTGGAGTGACTGAGTTCCATCAATACATTCATTGTATTTTATATGCTTTCTGCTGTCACTGTAAAAGACTCACATTAGCTTTAGAGGTTCTAGTGTGTTGTTAATAATTACAAAGGATCAATTTGCTTTTCTTGAAGAAAATCTGTTTTCTTCCTGAGTTAGGCACCGATAAAAGCATTTCTCCTCCTTCTAGCAACCTAGATACATAATGAATCCCTCATTAAAGGGAGAATAAGAACATTATTTACACTTCAAAATTATTTTTCAATCCATAATTGTAGACAACTTTTTAAAACTTTGGTATCAATATTATTAAGAAGGATTGTGAAAATGAAATGATTGAATTATTATATCTTACTATTAAAATAATCTATGATTTATAGGTTATAAATTTCAAAGTTGTTCTTTATAAAAGTCAAAAATAATGCCAGTTTTCAAAACTCATTCTTCTTAGAGGAAATTTTTCACAAGTTTTCATACCACCATTGTCATCAAAAGGACAAAAAAAAATGTAGGTGGATTCTGTAAGCTAACACCATGAAGCAAATAAACTACATTAAAATTGCAGTCATATTTTGTGACTTACCACAACATTTCAAGGAACTAAACTAGGTAGGAAAATGAATGAACTGAGGAGTTTTCTTTCCTAAGGCCATCCATATGTTGGGGTAGGCTTGGATCCAGTCCTGTCTAGAATTTGGGGAACTAACTAATGAGTCCTGGTGTTTCTTCCTGCTGACAGTTCTATATGCCATTATAAATCTTTCAAGTTATGCACTTTCCTAAACAGATTTTGAACAATTAAACATTAACTTTGTTACAGAAGCAGACGGTGAAACTTCACTGTAATGTTTTTCAAAATTAAAAGCCTTCTGACACCTTATTTACTTATCTAAATATGGGGTTTTCAGGGTTTGTGTACCTCAAGTAGAAATTTAAGGAGTGCATGAGCTATAATCAAAGTGGGGAAAAGGCAGGAACAGATTGTTTTTAACATCAGGCAAGTGTTAACTTAGATTGTCTGCTAAGCCTGAGGTGCTTTGACACTTCTTTCTAGCACACCTAAAAATACTTTATTTATCCTCCTGCTGTTGCAATTACAAGTATGAAGTCAATCAAGGGGGCATATAGTCTGTTTCCTGATTATATCAATAAGTAGCATCTTCAAAGACCTAACTACAATGGCTTTACTGAAAAAGAGTAAGCAATAATACAAAAAAGAATAATTTTCCTTAAATAAAATACACCAGATATCTGAAGACAAAAGCTTGCATATCTCTTGAAAAGTTAAGTCCACAGTGTTATCTAGAAAAATATTAGGAAAATCAAAGGAAATGCATTTGATTTTTGGAAAAATAAATCATAAACACTTAAAACATTAATGATGGACTGTATTTTGAAGATATTTATCATTTTGCAATGATAAACATTTTATTAAATCTATATTGTAAGCATAAAAAACAATATAAATTACGAGGCCTTTGTGTACATTTATGTATAAATAATTCACAGTATGATTTTTGAACACGACACTGTGTGAATGTTGAAGAAACAGTGATAATGCCGCAGAACTTGGTATCCAGCAGGAGATACATATAGAATGACTTTGCAATTATAAAAGAAAAGTACAAAGAGGGTGATAGAAAATACCATGGCCATATTGTCTGAGGACTAAGAAAAGTATCTGAGAGAAAGAGACATCTGAGATCAAATCATGCTGTACTCTACAAAAATCAAATCATAATCCTTTCTGTCTGAGCTTCTATGTCTTCTGTATTCCCACTGCAAACTATATGTACTTGTCAGTTATAAAACTTGATATATTGCTTTGTGTTGATTTGACTTCCAGATTTGAACAGAGAATCCATGGAGAGGATGGACCACATAATATTTTCAGTCTTTTTAAGCCTCAGCCCATAAAATATAGAAAGCCTTCAATGAATGTTTTATATAAATGAGTAAATGACTTAAATCAATACTGAAATAATATATTTTAAAGTTCATATTTCTGAATTTATATAAATATGCATTTATGAATATAATTATTTTATCAATGAGCACCAAAGTTCCTAGGGAGGGGATATTATTTAGAAAATTATGCTTCTTTCATGTTGAAAATGAGACCCTGAAGTTGTACTATGAAAATGAACAGAAAAAGAAAACAAGTAGACAAATTTCTATGCATAAAATTATAATGAACATAAATTTATTAAAAAGAAGAAGTTAGGTTAGAACGAATGTGAGGAAAATGGACTCTAGACACAGAAAATAATCAGGAAGAATTTTTCAGTGACAGAATGGCAAAAAAATGCTAAATTACAATGATGTCTAATAAGGAATTTAAAACATTTATATTTTTGTGATATAAAAATCTCTCTTTTCCCCAAACTTTAGTTATCTGTAATACATGTAAAAATATTGTCTTTGGAAATTATAAGTTGAATTGTGTAAGTTTAATTTATGGCTTAGTGCATAGGAACGAGAATCATCATGAAGAATGAGATGTTGCTAAGATTGAGGCTTATTAAGAAGATTTCTAGTACTGAGTATAATGCAATCATTGATATGGGACCAAGCTATATTAGAGCTATCAAACAAAATATGGTGAACTATATAATACAATTGAATTCTTTATTCACTCAGATTAGAGTTGTTGAATTCTTTCTCTGGGATAGATACTATGCAAGTATTGACAAGGACACAGGTCTGTACTCTCTCAGAATACAAACTGATAAAGAAAGTTTCATGTCTCTCCTGGCCAAATTCTAATTAGAAATGGATGAAACTGGAGTCCAAGAAGGACCGATCTTGCTGGAATGAAGTCATAATATGCAGCAATTGATGTTGCAGGTTTGTCTGGGCCAGACACTGAAAGAAAAAGTAGTTGTACAGGCATCAGTATGAGGCTCCCTCATGCATATTTATTTGAGAGTTGGGTGCAGATAAGCAGGACTGATTAACCAGGAAACAGTTGGTAGTGGTTAAGAGTGGGATTGTTCCAGGGGTAAAACAGACTGTCAGGTATTGGAGATCTTGCACAGCCAGTGTGCAGAAACATCATTAACATCTCATTAAGGCCACTGGCATTGGACAGAGACACAAAAAGATGCCAACTTAAAAATAACAACCACATCATGGAGCAAGACATTTCTTAAACCTACTTTAACAAGTCTAATTGCAAGATTTGAAATGAAGAACAATTTGGAATTTGAGCTCTATCAAGTTTAAAGTGAATAAGGGATATTGAGATTTCTATAGAGTGACTTTCAGAAAGCATAAAAAACATGGGTATGCAATTTTAAGATGATCAATCAGTAACTTGTCTTGTAGAAAAATCAACAGTATGTAGAGAGAAGATAACAGTACATGACATTTCAGTAAGTACATCCTCCACAATAGTCAACAGACAAAAATAAAATATGATTCATGTTCAAGGAAAAATACTATTCAAGGGAAACTACTCTGAAATGACTTACATGTTGAATTTAGAAGATCAAAAAATAAAATAAATAGTATGAATAAAGTCAAAAGATTAATGAAAACATAATAAAAATGAATGAAATTTTCCATTTTAATAAGTCCAAAGATGGGGATCTCCACAGACAACTTGACTCTATTAAAGGAATCAAATCAAAGTTATATAATAAAAGAAAGAAAAACAGACAAAATTACTGGATGTGTTTAACAGCATATTAGAGATTATAGAAAAAGCATTTGAGTTTCAAATCTCTCTAAATATTTTGAGAGGGATTAATAGATATAGTCCAGTCTGAAAAACAGTGAAAAAATGAGGGAAAAAGGTAAGAAGGCTAAGGAACGTTGGCAATTTGGCATGCACACAATTGTGAGACAGCTGAGAAGCACCTGCCTCTCCTCTTTTTCCCCTATGATGGGCAGAGGTAGGTGTGGTTAACCAATGCTGCATGCCCTTCTTTTTTCTTTCCTTTGCTCTCATTTTGTCCCTCCCTCCTTGGATGGACTGGGACAATTTTCCTCTATGTTTTCCCTGGTTCTTTAGTGGCTGCTCTCTCCAGAATTCTTACAGAAGGTGGAACTTGGCTAATTGGCAAGTTTAACAAATATAAATGGATACTTCCTTTTTAAGGGTCTCTAGGAAGAGAACAAGCAACAGTGATAAGCACAGACATATCTTGTAGATGACAAGCTGCTGCCTCAATCCTTGATTCTGTTTCAGCCATAGTTACTAAAGTTCCTGCCCTAGCCACCCTCCACTATGTGACCCTCCCCACCTGAGTGATGCTAACACACTCACCCTTGTTTTCAGTTTTGTAGCTGACTTTGGTTTCTGTCACTGCCTCTTATCTTTGTCTCATAAGACATCTTTGCTTGTTCCCTGGTTAAGTACTCCAGGTATTTTAAAAGCCCCCCCCCAAGTGCCCAATTAGGATTAATTTGCTCCATAATTGTACATTCTAAATTATTACTTTGGGACTAGGGCCCCTGGGGAATTGACCTCTTCCCCCAGAAGGGAGATTCCTACAGCAAAGGAAATCCAAATTCAGCTGAAATCAATGTGGAATTTATTGTCACTTGAAAAGAATCTGGTTTTAGGTGCATACTAGACACCTCAAATAGGGCAGGTTGAGGCCCCAACCCTGTTGATGTGTCAAAATATGTGCTAGGGGGTTGGGGAAGGTGGTCTGAGACCACAAAGACTGTTTTGCCATCATAGGTCATCATCTGCACTATGGAAGACCGGGCCAGTGATGGACCCGGCTTGATCAGTCAGTGGTAAGCAAGTGCTAGAAATTTCTGATAGCTCGGCTAGTCCTGGAGGTAGTGGCTTGGTTTGATGTATATGCTTCAGGGAAACACTGTCTATTGGTTCAGGTGAACATTGCTTCTTCTGTTGGAAATGGATTTTCTGGACAGAGTGTCTGAATTCTTTGTACATCCTTGTGTTTAATTTATGTTTCTGTCTATTCTTTATAGCTATTGGGTCTGTCCAGGTGATTTGTGACTGTCACACTTTGGGTTGTATACCTTTCTGGGAAAAGATTGGTCCCGACATTTTCATTGTGTAGTCTAGACTGTTCCTGTATGTTTCTCTTGTGATTCTGTCCGGCATTGTTATTTTTCTCAAATAACTTGTGAGTGTGTTGTATGAAAGGTCTTTTGCTTTTGGAATTTAGTTGCTGAGGCACTCTTATCACAGGTTAAAAAGGTAGTGAATCTAGTGTTTTTACCTTGCTCACTCTTGTGAAAGTCCTAAAAACATGAGAGCCACAAAAAGTGCTTTCAAAGGACTCACTCGTCACTAGGATCCTTTTAGATGATTGGGCCAAATTAAAGGAGGACAGTTTGAAGTAAAAGAGGCTGAACTTCTGTAACATAGTCTGTCCTCAAAATAAATTGGTAAACCAAGAATGCTGGTAAAAATGTGACTCTAAATTATAATACCATTCTCCAGCTAGATATATTCTGTAAAAAGGGAAGGGAAATGAGACATCCCTTATACCCACTAGGCTTCTATGACCCCTTAACACATTGCCATCAGTTTTTATTTTCTGTTTTGTTTTTGAGAACTTCCTTAATCTCTGGCAATACAATGGTGTTCATGTATTTCATCCTTCTCTATTCCTTCTCCAAGGAAGCCTATTTCCTTTTATTGGGTACTGGTATTTGAAACCAATGTCTTGATTCTATATATAATCATTGCTGCTGTTCTATCATTGCTTCTAGTACATCTCAACAGATAAAGATGGGAAAGATGTGTTTGTACTAACACGGGAATACAGAGGTATGCATGAGTATTTCTATCTCTAGCCACCTACATTGATATTAGACTACAGATGGATTCATATTACTGTATCTGACTGTAATCAGAGCTGCATGCTTCAGATATAAAATTCTAGCTTTTCCTCTTTGCTTACCGCTAACTCTCATCTCCAACACTGAGAAATCTAGCTGCTACCATTGGACATTTTTTATTTTTGCAATCAGAATAATAACTTCTATATCATAAACCCACACCTCAATGAGAAGCAAGTTTGCCAATTGGAGTACAGTGTTTATGCACATTTACTTCAGTTTTGTGGTTTTATAATTATACTCATTTCCAAAAGTAATGAAGTTAGTATTCTTCAATTCCCTTTAGTAAAGTTATGCTGTACATTTCCAAGCAATTAGATTAATGTTTCTCCCTCTGCATGCTATCTGGAGACGCTTTAACCTTCTATATTATTTTTATTTTCAGCAAAAAGTTGAGGACACATGTAGTTAACCCTATAGCAACTGATATGAAAATAACTTTTTTAAATTATAGGACTCGAACCACTAATAAAGTAGAAAGGTAAAATATGTTTTATTGTCCAAGGAATTTTCAGAAAAATAACAAATGGTCGAACAGAAAAATATACTAAAATAAACAATAGAATGATAGGTTTAATTATAAACATATAAATAATTACATAAAGAAGACAACAATACAACCAAAAGTAAGGAATACTGTTGAGAGAATTAAAAAGCACTGCATAACTATTATTGTCTAAAAGAATAAATGATAAACATAAATAAATGGACTGAAATTACAGGGATTGATAATGACCTGTCATATAAATTATAACCACAAGAAATGTTCTGTGTTTTACTAATTTCAGACACAATTGTGTCCAAGACAAAGAATATTATAAGAAAGAGTGGCATTTAGTAATGACTAAAGGTGTAATTTTTCAGGAAGATTCAGTAATTCTGAACATGTATTACTTAATAACAGTTTCAAAGTTCATGCTGATGGAATAAAAATGAGAAATACACAAATGTACACTTAAAGCTGGCAATTTTAAACACTACTTAATAAAAATGGTGGACAATACTTAGAAAGGACATAAACAACTCTCTCCCAAAGAAACTCTTAGCAGGAGTTTGTGCTGCAGGAGAATTTTGGGGATCAGTGTATGTGAAAGAAGCAGGAAACAGAATTGGGAAAGGGTAGAAGTCAAACTTTGTTGCAGGTCTACCAAGTCTCGGTCAAACCCAGCGGAGGAGCTCAGGAGAAAGAGTTCCTGTCAGAGTTGCTCACATTGGGCGGAACCATCCGTGTCTTTGTTCAGGCAGTGGCTCTAGTTGCTACATTGGAGCATTCCTAGGAAAGGTGTAATGTTGGGCCAGATGACTCTACAGCTGAGGCAGAATTTGAAGGAGCTGAGATCTAAATGTTCTCTGTTAATTGCATTCTTGGTAGCGAGGCAGCTATTTCTTCCTTGAAAGGACAACTGGTTAACCCATTATCACGGCTACCATGCATGGACTTGATCTCATTAGTTATTACTGAACATGACACCCGTCTCTTACAGAAACACATTCTTTAAAGTGCCAAATATCAAAAAGTCTACATAAAATTCCCAAATGGCATGAAATTAAATAAAACATTTCTAAATCCTAAGAAAATTTTGATATAAATTAGAAAATGTCTAATCAGTATTTGTCAAATTAAATGAAATAGAGCATATTAGAGTTTGTGGAATTTAGCTAAAGCAGTGCATAGAGGGAAACTTAAGTGTTTATATGTAAAAAGTAGAAAAGTTTAGCATTATTAATCAAAATTCACAATTAAGCTACTATTTGAAAACAGCTAGCAACTAAAGGAAAATAGTGAGTAAAAGGAAAAAAAATGATGACATATGTAAATCCATGAAATAGAAAATATGTATTGGTTGGCTGAAAAGATGTATCCACTTAATAAACATGTAGGAAATATATTTTTTTCAAAGGGAGTAAATATCTGAAATAAAAAATAAATATTATTGCAAAAAATATTGCTAACTAAAATATTAATTTTGTTGAGATAAAACAAAGGAATATTAAATCTTTTTAAAAGACAATTTTTCAAAAATTAAGAGGAGAAACAATCAAGGTATATGAGGACAAATCTCTGAAAACAAAATACATCTTGGAGAGAATTGGATTTTTATTTAAATAACTATGGATTTAATCTATGCATTAAATGACAAGGTCATCTCATCTGTTGTTCTGGTGATATTCACATAAATGTATTTTCTATAAGTGAATCCAATACTGTAAATACTTTTAAATTAAAAATTTCAGCTTATTTAAGTAATAATATGACTCATATCTATTTTTAAAAAAAATTTAAGGACTTAAAATTCTTACAGAAGTTTTAAGTTTAGAGCAAAAGTACGAAGGTTGAGATCTCCCACATGTCACCTTTCACAAACACATACTCTGTCCTACTATCAACTTGCATTAGCACATCCATGACAGACAGCATTACGGAGGCTCTTCAAAAAATAAGAGAATCATTCTTATCACGTGGCAGAAAACCAAAACTGTGTGATAGGAATTAAGTCACATTTTTAGACTTGTCTCAGAAGACCACTCTACATACAGAAACTAGAACAATTTCTACAGTATTATCTGAAGAATAGGTGAATTAGTTTCATATTTCAATGAACAATTTTCTGTCACTGATAACATAGCAATATCTTTGCATTTCTCAGATCCCAGACATGTCACTTCTAAAACATTTTTGGTTCATAAGGGTGTGGAAGATAAGTTCATCAAATTTGATAGCAAAGAACACATTTGCCTGTTGGCAAGTCTGGTAAATATTACATGACATACAACTATATTAGATGTCAAAAGTCTGTAACAAAACTACCTTAAAACATTTTGCTATTTTGCATAAAAAAAGGCTCGCTTTTCAATTTGTTGGCATCACAATAGCATGAGGTTAACCTGTCAGTTACCCTTCTTTAAGTAAAATGACTCAATTGCAAAGTCATGAATTTATATTTATTATCAATACAAATTCATAATGTATCTGGACCAAGATTAGGTAGAAGCAAGTAGCCCTGGATCTTAGGTTACATTAAGAAGGACAATCCCAAAAATATTTCTAGATTATGAATTGATGAGATTGATTTTAAAATATGCAGTAAGAAGAAAAAAATAGAAGGTAAAAGCATGAAATAGCATAAAATCATAAACTTTATAGTGATATTTGATGACTCAATGAAAGTTTATTTGCCAAAGATTAGACAAGCACTGGGGATAATAAACCAAGAAAGGATTTTGGTCATACTTCTCCTCTAAACCATTTTGAACGTAATCTAGAAAAGGCATAGTTCTTTTTGTTTAAGGAAAATGATGTTAAAGCTGCCAATCAAGAAATTTTTGCATGGAAATGTATTAAATGCACTGATGATATGTTTATGTAGTCTATTAGAATCAAAATAAAATAATCACCGAGACTCTACTGTAGCTTTATTAATGACATAGATGTAAGACCTCTACATCCCACCCTTTTACATCTACAGGAAAAAAATGGCCTTTGCCTTTTTTTGTTTATGCCTGTTGGCAGTGGAAACTGAGTAGATGGCTAAGCAAGCAACACTTCATCCAAGGCCATTCACACCTTGTCCTGTAATATGCTGTCTCATACAATGCTTTGTCCTATAATGCACTGTGATGGGAACAAGATGTCAAGGGAAACACTTTCTCTGCCACTGCTCCCTAACAAGATATTCTCATTAAAAACAATGTTCATTTACACAATGTGAAGGAGGAATGCCATCCTACAAGAAATATTGCTTAAGGCCATAGTGAACATTATGAATTTTTATGTCACCATTCTCTAAAAATATTCAGAAAGCAGCACCTTTTTTAAAAAAATCTTTTAATTTATTCTCCTACTTCACTTGAGGTAAAGAAATAGGAAGGAATTTATTTATGTGGGCTTTGAAAAGACTATCTAGAGAGACTGTATAGGATGCTCTACTTTTAGAAAGTCAAACAAGCTACATATCCAAAACTTCCTAGTAGTAGTCAATGAAATGAAATGCTGGAAGTTATGTTCTGCCCTCCCCTCCTTTAGGTGAGCAAAGTGTTGATTGAGTATATTGATTAACTGTTTTCCTTCTTTGGGTTTTCAGCAAGTAGTAAAATGTGTACAGAATCGACAAGCTGAAACTTTAAATGTTGAACTTGATAGTTGAAGGGAGAGTTAGTTTTTTTCCAATAATGCAAAACAATTTATTTTAAAATTCACATTCTCAGAATCTTCTTAATGCCTTCTCCACATTTATACAATTAGGGTAATCTTTTACAATTATTGCTATATAGATATTCTTAGTCATTTTAATTTGGGTTTGTTCACCACTTGATTTTCAGCATTTCTGACACAGAGAAAACAATTTTCCTTATTTTGTGTGACATTATAAAATTTATCACATTTTACTGACAAAATATGACAAAGTACTAATTAAATTCTTTTAGATAATAGATCACTCTCATACACACTCACACACACCTATTTCTCATGTAAAGAACATATTTTTAAAGGTAGAGCAAGAATAATCTATTAAATCCTACCTTAAAATAAATAAAGACTTTTTTCTCTGAAAACAGATCTGTATGTAGTAATTTTATTTAACTATGTCTATTGAGATTTTTCTAAGCAAGTAAGAAAGATATTAGGTATTAATTTCCACAAAATATATCTTTTAAGGAAAAAAATTTTTGAATGAAATGTATAATGTAAAGGGAAAGTGAAGAATCATATAATAAAAAATTTTTAAGACAAAGGCTTAACTAAAAAAAGAAATGTAATTTTTTTTTCATATTGGGCAGTTAACTACATCAATTAATTTAGCAAATATGTTTTTAAATAACATTCTCCCTCTGTTGGTTTATCAGGTAGATACTGGAAGACATAATACATATACATAAGCCTGTCCTCTAGTTGCTCACAGTTTATTTCAAAATAAAATTTGAATACTCTGATAAGGTACCTTTGACGTCAAGTAACCAATTTCTCATTCTTTGTACTTATTTTTGTCTTAAACCTATACTTAAAATTATCTGCTAAATCTTTCATGTATAATAAATCCCAGAAATCTATATTCAAAAATAAAAATATATTTGTGAGTTTTTTACTTTTGACCTCAGTAATATTTGGCTTTTGGAATTTTGTTTTTGACACAGTGTATGAGAAACAAGGAGACTACACTACTAACTCTATGTTCTCTCATGTTCATGACTGGAGGAGTCCATGAAGGAGGGATCTGTGGGAGGGATAAACTGAAGAGGCTTTTTTTTTTTGCTATTCTTAATTTCTTACTATAATAGTTGCATTAGGCTCAGGTGTACTAATTAGTACAATAATTATTTGTGTTTCTTCAAGAGTTTTGCTGGGATGATAGGGAAAATAATAAAATAGACAAATCTCTCTGTTAAGAAATGATCAACAATAAATTTATAATTATCAGAGTAGGTATCAAGATCGCATTAATTTTCTAATATGACAAAATAATCTTTTCCAAGTAACCAAAATGAAGAAAAATGTGTAATGTGAATAAAGTATTATATCTGTATCATTGACTTGTATTAAAATTGAAATCAAGGAACTTTATGATACATGGATACTCTTATTATCCTTACAAGCATTTTTAGATAATGAAGCATTATACTGCAGCTTGTAATATGAGAATTAGAACTGCATTTCTTTCCCAGGGATCTCTTTTTTGTGTGTACTACAAAAACTTTAGTAATATTCAAACTATCATGTTGTTGGAAAGCAAAGAGAAATGTTTGTTTTTCTCACCACCACTTATGAATGGAAGGCTTAGGTAATAAACTGCAGAAATATACACTTATTTATTAAATTTGAAACCAAAATTGTCTCATACCCATGACAATACATATGAATTAAAAACCATGTGTAGGATAAGATATAGTAAGTACATATGGCTTTATTCAGAGGCAAGTGGTTGAGACACTATTTTCAGGACAAGTCCCATGTAGACTTTCATAATAACACTAACAAATAGCTGCAGAATTCACTTTCTGTGCTATCATTAATTCATGTGGTCAAAATTCTGCCGAGTCGGCAGATAAGTGCGGCCCAAAGCCTGACTTTCATAACTCTGGTAATGATCAGTGGCATGCACGAGTATCTTCAAGTCACATAATTGCGGTGATTTCAGTGCGTGCAGTGCTGGTGGACGGCTGCCCATACCACCAAATCAGCATTCACAGCACATTTCGCATATGGCACGGTGGGAGTTCAGTGGGGGCCTAGGACTTTGTCAACTTGGGGGCCAAGTCACTCTTAACCTCCATAAAAGGGATCCCTTTAAAGAATGGGGTAAAGGTCGCCGCAGCTCATTCCAAGTATAAAAATGAGAAGTACAGACAGGAAACACTGTTCAGATGTTGTAGGGCTGTAGGCCTGTTTTATGTCTGCTCTGAGCCCTCTGCAGCTACAGGAGACCAGAGACATACTCGCCAACCCCATTTATACCAGGTCAGTGGTCAAATGGGCCCTGACACCAAAAGCAGGAGAAATCCAGGGGCTAATCAGGAATTGCTTGTCTCACAGGGACAACATGAAATACTGCAATAGGACGTTGCGTGATTGGAATTGTGACTGTGATGTGTTGCTGTGGGTTGTAGATGGAGTGTTCAACATTATGAATATGTGACATCCAAGCAGGCTAGAGCATGACTGTATAACTACTTATGCCTGAGTCACTCATAAAATTGAGATGTGCTTCTCCTGAGAATTCCAGAGAGCACAATTATAAATAAAGTAAATGCTCAGTGTGTCTGAATTAATGAGCACATATTAGGATCATATATAACTTACGGAAATAAGAAAACAGCACAGTTGAGATTTCTTTGAGTAATAAGGAGAAATACGGGAAGTTATTTTTATTATCTAATTGGTAAAAAGTCCCCAATTTTTCTGTCAAAGTTTATAAAATAAAAATATACACAGGTTCCAAGGCTGAGGGAGGCTTGTGGGGCAAATGTGGGAAATCACTCAATGAAAAAATATACTTCATACATAAAAAGATGTTTTCAGACAAAAGTTGAAATAAGAACCATATTTACATGGCATGCTTTTTCAGATAATTTTTCTTCATTAAACTCAAAATTATAACCAATTTGGTGAGTAAGTAGATATCATGGTTTCTGTGGCTTGAAGAACTAAACCTATCCCAGTTTATCCTCCATATCCATGCCACCAATATCCATCCTATCCATTCTACTCCAAGATATCTCCCCCCACCCCCACTCCCTCCCTCCCTCCCTCTCAAAACTGGAAAATAAATTTAAGGGGCTTTTAGAAAACTAAAAATTTTTATTTTCTATTCAAAAATATGAGATTGAATTTGGAGGGATGGAATAGTTGGATGGTTAAAAATGTAAATTATACATTTAAAAAAATCTGTAGAGATTACTTTAGAGTGATTCAAAGAAAGAAAATTCATCTTTAGCCATTAATAGACACTGAAGCAGAGAAGCAGGTTATGACTCATATGTCATGTTAGCAAGCAATCTGACTCCATATGATGTAACCACACCCTGAAGTTGTGAAGGACACATACATATATATTAAAAATTATTTTATGGCTCAAAGATTTATGAAATATATATGCATTTTTATAAGGAAAGTATAGTTGTGCAGCCTTATAATAAGAGGTTAAAAATGAGATACTCAAAGTGAGATTAAAATAAATGGTCACTTTTGCAAAATTTGATATGTTTAGTATCCTCCTGGAGCCTATCTCTCTAAAAGTCTACCACCATCAAAGTGTCCACCATAGATTTATTTAATTTGCTATTTGGACTTGTACTATATTCTCATCATATAAATTCTTAGTTCTTGGATCTATCAAGGAATATCTTTCATATTATTACATAAAATACATTTCTTCCTTGCTGTATATTGTACTTTGAAGCAAAGAAAGCAAAACTTCATGCATTTAACTGTTTACTTATAAAACATACTTTATCTCTGCATGTGTATGTTTTCTAGATACATACAGTTTACTGGTCCACTGTTCACCTTTATTTTAACCTTTTAAATTATATAACTTATACTTAGAATAATGTTAAAAATAATTTCCCTCACTGGTTCACTTTACAAATAAAGATGTTAAAATAATTATATCACCTGGCTTATTAAGTAGAAAAAAGTATCAGGATTCAACTCCATTTTTTACTTTTTCAGGAATCATTTAAAAATGATATAATATTTGAGGGCCAGGGATTTAGCTCAGTGGTGCTGCCACCCGGCAAGTGCAAGGTCCCGAGTTTGATCCCCGGTACAAAAAAAAAAAAAAAAAAAAAAAAGATGATATAATACTTGAATTTTCTTTCTATATCAGCACATCTTTGCAGTAGTTTCATTTATTTGATTCCCATATATCTTTTACAATTTTTTTAATCTTTCACTGAATCATACAGTTCTATGCCAAGTGGAGAAATCTGAATAATTATTTTGAACAAATAAAAACAAAATTCTAAACTTAACTCCTTTGTAATTTAGATCTATGTTTCTTTGGTTCCTTTAAAGTCTATCAAAATACATTTTTAAGTATAATGGAAAGTATTCAATTTGTGTGGGTAACCATTGTTTTTTTGCCATTAATTACAGTTTTGCAGTCCTAAAGTGAATGGCTTGAATAATATTCATACCTTTGACATAATTCTGGAAACAGTGACAGTGCTGTAAGGTATAATCACATGTGTGTTATGTAATAAACAAATGTACCTGTCTCCACACAGTAAAGTCTGATGTCTTTTGGGAATCACGACAATGGGCTCCAAAATGATAGAAATACGACCTTGCAGGATTGATTCTATAATGCTTCCAACATCAACAATACAATAAGTGGTTTAGCATTTTCATCTGTGACCTAAGTGGTGTCTTCAAAGCAAGGCCATTAAATTTGCTATTGACAGAAGCTGAGATGTTTCAGAAAGGTGCTGCTTATCCTGTGAAAAATATGTCTAGAATTTAAAATGAATTTGGTCTGAGCAAAAATATATTTTATATATAGAAGAATGGATACGAAAACTAGGGAATAGTACATATCAAGGAGCTATGTGGATAAGCAAATAGGCTCTAAAAGCTAGTAATTAACACTTTATGACTTTATATATACAAGAATAACATGAAATTATAGTTTCTATTATAGGAAATAGAATAATGCAACCACAAGAAAATAAGGATGAATATATGCATCTCCCAATTTCAATACGCCTCTTTAGCTAATTTTTGTGGCTATGTTAAGCATTTAGTAAGTTAAAGGAATGTAAATGTTACCTTGATGCCGTCAGGTTTCAAAGCTGACTCTCATTAAAAAAAAATAGTGGAAAGGAAAATCTAACGAAGTACAATGCACTGAAGATTTTTTGCTTGTCATGATTTCCCATTTCTATTATTATATCTATATTATATCTAGTATTATGTCATCTGAGTATCTTGAAGTAAAAGGCATTTTAAAGTATATATTCATTTTCTTGGCTTAGGTTAGAAAGGTGATAGGAACTACATTAATATTTTGATAAGTAACTATAAAAAGGGAAAGAATAGCAAGGCAAAATTCTATAAGTAACAACCAGTTACTATTTAGAAAATTTTGAGTTTTTCATCATTCCACTTGTACCACCAGTTTGATGTTTGTTTTACATTTAATTGACAAATAGTACACAAGTTCTTTGCCCTTTTTAACAATCCCAATTTTGCTTAACTTTCTCTGATTTCAGAACTTTCTATTGTTGACTAGAATATGTCATTCTCTGTATTTCCTATGCATTTGAGTCTCAGTACTGTCCTTCAGTGCCTATTAACTGTAATACTGTCTTCTTCCAAAAGTTCTAAAAGAAAATCATGAGGCATTAACACAAATTTATTGACTATTTTTCCTATACCAGATTCTTCATAAATGAAACAGTAAGAAATCATAAGGGAAAATATCAGCCTTGGTGTTAGAATAAACATTTAAATCTGACCTGTCCCTTTTGTACTGGTTGATATTTTAAATTACATAGTCTGAGTTTCATTATTCTAAATTATGAAATGAGGATAATACCATCTTCACTGAGCATGGAGGAGGTCAAAAAAGCTTGAATGCCTAAAAACACTTTATTTTTTATTTTATTAAAAATAAAACAAAATTTCGTAACAAAATAAGATAATAACAAAAATGTGCTGTGTATTATTTCCAAAGTAGTTACTCAGAGAACAAGACATAGACCAAAAATATTCTTACTAAGAAAAAACAGAAAATAATACAAAATTTTCTTTTCAACAAACTAAGTGAATCTCGTAGTATAAATGAAACAAATTAGTATATATGTTAAATATTTTTAAAATAACAGAATTTGTAATTTGGAGAAGTATTTGCACTTCTTCCTCACATTTAAAAAAAAGACAAAATTCCACCTAACTTGTGGTAAGACTTAGAATTATTGAGATGCTTAAGACATGCTCTGTGTTTCCAAACAATTTACAGTCTTAGAAAAAAAGCACTAATTTTAACTCATCATGTGCTGTATTCCAATCTATATGTTTGATAGTAATAAGAAACAAGAAGCAATAAAACACTCATAAGGAAATACCCCTGAGTAATATTCAAATTATTTCTTCCTTATTTCATTGGTCTTGGTTAGGACACAATTGAGACAGTATCCTCCTCTCTCTTTCAAACAAACAAAAGTGCACTTTGACCCTTCCAAAAAATTCACTAGACAGCAGGGGTGCATTTTAGAAGGGTCAGTGTTTTACAAACTAGATAAGTACTGGATAATTTACTATAGCTTCTAGATGGACACTTCGTAGACTATATGAAAAAATATTTAAAAGTTATGTTACTTTAATCATCAATAAATAGTATTTAAAATAGCCAATACAATGTGAACACTTGATTTTTAGACATGATCAAAAAACCTCTTGTCTGATAAAAACAAACTATAAATATCTTCACTTTACAAAGAAAAAAAATTAGATTATTGAAGAAAAGAGCCAAAGTTGAGGGGATGAAGGATGAGAGCTGAAAAATACTAGGGTCCTAGAAATCTCATCTTACAATTTATAAATGCAAAGATTCTGTCTGCTTCTAATGTAACAAGACACTAAACCATAAATATATTAGTTAAAACTTCAAATATGAGATTGAAAACTGAGATCTCAGTATATAATGGAGAAATTTAAGGAAGAATTAGTAATTCTGCAGCTATCAAAGAAAGTCTCCAATAGGTCCTGTATTAAAATGATAGACCTAGAATGAGAATAAATCAATACTTTTAAGATATGTGAGCAAAGACTACATACGCACACTGCTCCCTTTTGGAGGATAAATTTGGAATAATTTTTATCATTTGTCTTCCTAGCGTACAGATGAACAAAATTAATGACATCTTAACCGATTTAAAATTATGGTAAGTTTCTCTAAACTCATTTATGTCACCATCAGGTGAAGAAATATTTTGTAACTATTAGAAAAAATATTTTAGCCTTAGGGTTAAGAATAAAATTTCGTATCTTTAATGTTCCAAATTCAATTAATATTTGGAGTAAATTCTACCAAGATACCTAATTATATGGTGTTTTAATTATTTCAATTAGAAAAAACATCTTCCACTTTTTAATTTAAAAATTAGAAGACCTATTTTCTTTTCTTAATTTTCCAGCTACACTGAATATCATTTAAACAGCTTCAGTGTAACAGTGTGTGTGTAACTGTGAAAGTCATCAATGGTGTCTCTCATTAATTATTTTCTGGGAACATGGTAGACTTGTGCTTTGTCACTCTTTTGAAGGTTACGTGTAACTAGATAACTTACACTAGTCACTAGTATGGGAATAGAAGTTGTGTGTCCCCTTCTGTAGTAGTTTGAGAAAAAGTTAATAATTTGCTATTTTTCTCCTAAAAGTGCAATGATTGTGAAATACAACATGACAAGAAGTATCCATCAGCTTGCCACCCTCAATCATGCATAGAACACCCCATGACAACCCACAAAGACTTGTAATGTGACCATGAAATAACTTATTATCATTTAAAGTGACAGATATATTCAGAGCATGCATAGCACAACCAATCTTGGTGATAAAATATTCTTAATGTTTTTAATGCTTTAAATCACTGTTATTCTCCAGCTATTCCCCTGCTGGGTATCTTCTCAAAAGAATTAAAAGCATCATATCACAGCTATATATGCACACTCATATTTGTAGCTGCAAAGTTTGTAATAGTTAAAACTTGGAAACAACCCAAATTCTCATAAACTGGAGCCTGAATAAAGATGTGATTTTTAAAAAATAAAATGGAGTACTACTCAGCCATAAATAATGATAATCTAGAGATATTTATAGCTAAATGGATGCATGTTGAGGCCATACTCATAAGTGAAATAAATAGGACACACATGTGTAAATACAGAAATGTCTCTCTGGAGTGCAAAACTGAAAGTGTAAATGAGGATCAAAATGTATAATAGATAATGTGAAATAGGAAGCAAAGGTTCAAATAGGAAGGGGAAGTAGGGGTGTAGGGGAAAAGAAAGAAGGGAAAGGAAAAATATGAGAAAAGAAGGAAAAAATGGAAAGAAAACTTTTTTAAATAAAGAGGTGTGGAAGGGGGAAGAGAGGGAAGGGGAAGGGGAAAAAACAAAAAAATAAGGTATATCATGTACAGGTACAAATTCTCAATGATGAATGTGATCATAATGTATACCTAAAATGTACCAATAAAGTTAATTTTTAAAAAATCATTGATATTCTAGCATGAAGACTATTCATGTACTAATTGTAGATAATTATGTGAAAACTGTATAATCTAATATAGAAAAAAGCAAACAATACATAATTCAGTCTGTGCAATAAATTTTTGCCTCTTTTTCACAAAAATAAGTAGCAGAAAAAATAAAATATTTTGTTAGTTGAATTTTGACTGATATATATTTTGTTATAATCTTAGAATGAAGTAAGATCACTACTTGAAGTAAAAGCTGATTGTTTTGGAATGCTATCTATATATTTTTTCTGCTGTTGATAAAATGTATACTGCATTCAGAAATTAAACATACTTATAAGACTTGTTTCTAGGAAAGCCATTTTATCCAACTTCTTCATTTCATAGATAAAGAAAAACAGTGTGATTCTTCTAAAATCACCTAGAAAGTGTGTGGCAGAATTGATGTTAGAAACAAGATAGCTAGACTTTTGGTTCAATTTATTTCCATTACTGCTTCTAACATATGTTAGCCATTTTGCAGACAAAAATTGTACGGTTGAGTGTAATACAGATTTACAAATTATTTTTCTAATTTGGGGAGTTTGATTAAGTCATTTCTAGCGTATCATTTATTTTATTGCTTTTATAAGGAGATAGGGATATATACTGATTTAAAAACTGTCATCAAATAAAAAAGATTTACTTAGATAAATTTTTAAAAAACTGTACCAGAAGGGTTTCCAGTTTACATGCCATCTAATACAACTGAAACTAGACTTCTTTGTACAGAGCAAAATGTCTTGCAATGAAAAGGGTTTCCTGGAAATCAAATAACTCTTGCACAACAAGTTTGATGAGCTAAATATACATTAATCAGAAACATCTGAATTAAATTTCCCTTGAAATATACATAAAATGAAGAGGAACCGTGGTTTGCAGATTATGTTTCAGGTTGTACTTCACTCAAACAAATTTCCAGCCTCAAGTAACTCTAGTTTTTTTATTCCTACATGGGAGTTCATAAAAATGCTTAGTATACCACAGAATAAAACTAGATCCCCCAGAAATCCAGTTTAAATATAGGACAGATAATAACATAACCTGACAAAACTGTTCCTATTTATAAAAGTATTACGGATGATAATTTCAAAAGAACATTATTATCAAAATGTATACTAACACAACTAGTCGAGAAACAACAATCAAGTAAATTATTCTGTTATTTTCATATTCCCATATGCTAACTTTTATTATATGGAACTTGCCATTGAAATTGAGAGCTTTGTTTTTTTCCTTTCCCTTCTTTCCTCTCCACTACCCCTCCCAGTTGCCCTTCCCCTTTAGACTTTTTCTTCCTATTTTGCATTATCTATTCTGCATTTTGATCTTTATTTACACTTTCAGTTTCTCACACCAGAGAAACTATTCGGTATTTACACATGTGTGTCCTATTTACTTCACTTAAGTGAATACCTAAAATGTCCCAATAAACTCAATGAAAAAAAAAAGAAATTGAATATCTCACACATTTAAAATGTGTACAATTAAAGTAAGATTTTTGTGATGTTGCTTCGATCTAGGATGAATTCCTTTCTGTTATTTAGTTATATGTAATAAATCTTAATTCTAATTCTGTGCTTTTAAAAATCATTTGAAATTATGGTTATCATTATTTAAATTAACAATAATTCCCTAGAAGTGGAAATTGGAACTTCTGTAAAATAAACTGAGGGTTTAAAGAAACAATGAAAGTAAACTTAGGATTTAAAGAAACAATGAAAATAAACTTAGAGTCTTTAGCAAAAATAAATTTCAATGGAAAAGATTACCTATCACCCATGATGTCTTTCTATCTATGAGAAATGTTTATTTGCATATATCTCTTATTTTCAATTACTTTAATACACCACCAGATATATTCCATATAAAATATAAGCTAGTCTGATATAAAGGCTTTCATGAAAAATGACTACCAGTAGAAAAGAATTTAAAATAATCTGAAAAGCATATGCCCTAATAAGCTTCTTTGTAACAAATGTAGGGGCAGTGGAATTATATTGCCAAGGGACTTGAATATGTAAATCTGCCTGCCCAAGGCTTTGCTAAAGTTGTAAGAGCAGAAGGTACCCTTTGTATAACTAAACATAATAGTTACTGAGCTTTGTGATTCCGTTTTCACATTTTCTAGTAATATTTATGTATGTGTGTGTTTGTGTGCCAGAAGATTTCTAAGTCAACCTTTCAACTTAAATATTCAAATAAAAAAACTAAAACTGAGACTAAATGCCTGATTATTGTTATAAAAAGAACAATACCTATAACCTTTGCGAATAAATAAATGAAGTCTTAGTGAAGCATTAGAAACTGAAATAGAGGTGAATTTCACCAGCTTTCCTGGAGAAAAATCTCATAAGCAAAATCAGACCAGGTCAACAAATTTCCCTAGCTGATTATTGAAGGCACTCAGACTACAGTGCTGGGTTTATGCACAACAGAAAGGCCCTGCTGAGTGCTGTGTGAGATCCGAGAACGTGAATGCATAATTAGGGATCCCTTGTTGTAAAACAATTTATTTTAACTCTCTATATTTTTAAATTTTCTTCCATTAAATATATCAGTTCTTATAACTTTACAAAATGAAAATACTACTTTGCTCTCAGAATATATACACTGCAATCTAAATGATATTTGTTAAAGACATTTTTAAAGGAACAATGACTTCATTATCTCAAATAAGAGGTGTGATCATTCCCTATTTTCTTTGAAACTCAAAATATGAACTTTATAAATGACTGATTCAAGATTGTCAAACAATGTATGTCAATATCACTCTGTCTTTTCTGTGCTTTTTAGTTCTAGATTTTTTAAAAAATACTTAGCGGGGAATAAAAACAAAGCTCTTGCATTTGGCCTTGGTGAGAAGATTGACTCCTGATTTTTCCAAAAAATAATACCTGAAATGCCATCCACATTATAACTGCATACGTTGTCTCTTATCCTTCTTAAAATAGAAGCCAGAGGAGCTTTGAATGTGGGAAAGATAGCATATTATTTTCTTGCCCAAACAGATCTGGAAGCAGAGTCAGAAATTTAAAAAAAAAAACACAAAAAACTGAATACATATTTTCTTGCTAAATAAGATATTCTAAATTTGTCAATATTTAGCACATTGGATACAGGATGAGAAAGAAAAAAAGACAAATTCCCATAAAGAGAATTAAAGTTCTGAAAAAAGTTTCAAAATTTTAATATAGGAACTCTTTGGTTACAGGAATAAGTTTGCTTATCCTTACAGCAGCGTGACGGCTGAGGCTGGAATTGCAGAACTCCTGGGAGGAACCATGATGCCATATCTGCGTATTCTTTCATGTCTTTTATGTGCAATCAATAGACTGTGTCCTACAATTTGAGTTTTGATTTTTGACAACACAAGTCTTCCTGGATAGGTTATTTTAAGAACTTATCAATCATGTATTTTTTAATTTGGTCTCTTCTGATTCTAAACATTAAAGTTGTCATTCACTTGAAATCTTTGCAGCACTCATTTTTCATTTCTTCCTTCTGCTATCAAAGCCGCCATACTTCTCACCACATACAGTCAGCTCTACAATAGTGCTTGTTTCGAAAATTGAGTCATTTTCCAAAATATCAATATATTAAGAAACAATGAGAAAAATATAGATTTTGGGTTTGGTTATACATGAGCTTTTCTATAATAATCACTAAGTAAAAACAGAAATCTATGCCCAGCTGAACCTAGTCACAGAAAAATATGCAAGACACACACACACTTGCATCAAAATCTATAGTACCTTTAAGGCCGGGGATTTAGCTCAGTGGTGCCGCACCTGCTTTGAAAGCACAGAGTCCTGAGTTTGATGCCCAGTACCAAAAAAATTCTATAATACCTTAATCCTTTGTGTGTATTATGAGCACATCTGTTTCATTCTGTGCTACACTTTTCTGCAATCTCCAAAATTTCAGGTCTTTTTCTAGGTTACATTTGTTAATTATCCTATTGTTTGTTATATAGCGTATGTTTCTTAACTACTTATGTATTATATATTTGTGTATTTGTATATTATATTTAATGCATTTCTGAATGAGTAAGTTTAAAAGTGTGCTACAGTATTACTTTGCTATAGTTTTAAGACTTGGCTTATTTTGTCTTTATGTCATGTGGGCAAAATTTTTGAGTGTGATGTCCCTAACAGCTTTTCCTATAAGAATTCTGGCATTTATTGCAATATTTTGTGTACTACAGTGAATTTTAGAAGTACATGGGTGTGATTATAGAGGAATGAATTTCTCTTTGTCTTTAACTCTTCGATCTCATATATGTATTCATCAATTTATTGAAATTGGTATCTCAAAATTACCAATGGCCATGCTAATTGATTCCAGTGGTCATGTGTTTGTGTTCAATCATCATAATTTTCAAGATTATTTAACACCAATAGACATGCCCTTCAATTTGTTTGTTTTTAAACATTTTATGGGACATTTTTTATTATTTGTGCTGCTTTTTTCTTAAATTCACAGGGACAAATAAGCACATTCTTAATCGATAAAGAGAGATAAAGCAATGACTTGACCAGTTCTCCTGCCAGCACAACCTCTTTTAAGAAGGATATTAGTGTTATGGGTATCATATTTGTAGGTAAAAACAAGATGTCATAGAAAATATATTTTTTGAGATAATAATGAGCTCAGATAGAAATTTCATGCTCTTTCATATAAGTTTTTTTGAGAGTAGAAATCTCTTCTCATCATTTTTATATTTTTGAGAATATTATTAGGTACTTAGAACTCAGCATTGCATCTACTTAATTCCTCTCCTAGGAAGGCATGGTGATGGCCACAGCAATTCCTATTTACTTAGTGATGAAGGAACGCATGCCTTGTAATATAGTTAGTATTGAAGAACAAAGGAGGGAAAATTATTTGAGAGGAAAAAATGAAATCAACAAAGTTGTAAGGACAGTAAATCTCCTTATATGTTTATACAGTATCGGGAAGAATGGGAGGTATTAGGCAGTCATGTTTTGAATTTTTTTTATTGGCAAGTTGGAGAGTGAACCTATCAAATGTCACTTTTCTCTTGTTTTCTGACAATGCCTATTTTTTGCAACTCTTCTCCCACCTATCTTGTATGTCCTCTTTGACATTCATTGGATTATTTTAGTCTTCTTTCCACTTTTTTTAACAATATAAAAATGGATTTCCCTATACCTTTTGTATAATTCCCATTTAAATTCCAAAGACCAACACAAATGCTCCATTTTCAGTAAAATATTTACTGATCCACCTCAGCTGGAACTAACCTTTTTAAACACAAACTTTCTGGAGCTTGATGAATTCTAAATCTGTTTATTTGCCATTAAAATAGGCTAACACAATTAAAGCAAGTATTATTTTTCCTCCTAAGAAAAACTTTTTTAAAATTGAGTACAAGTTAGCTTATTAAACATAAATTCACAAACATTTTTACATCTGAACTCACCCTTATACACTATATTTAGCCATCAGAAGAGTTTTCAACTTCTTTATAAAAATATATTAACAATCTGAAGTTTAAAATTCCAGCTATTCAGGAGACTGAAGCAGGTATATCTGTTAGAGGCAGCCTGGGTAAGTTAGTGAGACCTTCTTTCAATATTTAGATGAAAGGGCTGGTAACTAACTCAGAGGTAGAGTATTTGACAAGAAAAAAATCTCTCTCTTTTTCTTGGTCTTTCTCTCTCTTTCTGTCTCTCTCTGTCTTTCTCTCTCACACACACACATATACACACAAACTCAAAGAAAATATTATTTCTTCACATGACAAGTAAAAAGTCAAAATATTTTATTGGTGGCTTTGTTTCTTGCTGCAAAAACTTTTATTCAGAAATACATGTATAAAATCCACAGAATTTAAATACTTGATTCAACATATTTAATTTCTAAAGCAGCTGGGTTTAAGTAATCTTTAAAATAAGATAGGGAGTGTTATTGCTCATAGTGAGAGACAATTTATTGCAAGAAGTTTAAAAATCACAGCTTAAATTCCTAAATCACACCCAGAATTGTTCTCCATTAATCCCCTGTGAAGAGTCCAAAGCCAATCAATTTGACACTCCAGCCTCTCCACCACACGGGGAATAATGAATTTTGTTCATTTATCCTGATAATATGAGAACAAAACAAAATTAGTTAAAAAAATCAAAAAGAAAAAAAACCAAGTAGATATAAACCTGATTATCGAATGGGGGAAGATAAAGATTTGTCCTTTCACTATGCACTTATGAAGATGAGAAAAGTGTGTGTGAATGTACGAATGTGCATACAACACACATACATATATGCTTTTGTCTGTTTCAAAAACAGCAAGTAGAGAAATCTCTGTTTCCTGTTGGTTGCCTCTCTAAATCATTTCTCAGTAAAATCTTACATTTCCCAAGGCAATTACTCTGATCTACTACTACTCACAAAATATATTTTAGTTAATATTAAGAAAATGTAGTTACAATGAAGTAGCATTCATACAATTATTTGGACCGAAAATGGTATTTGAAGGCTGTAAACATAATTACCATGTTATTCATTCTACTCTTTATCATTTAGTTAAACAAATACTTGTTTGATTTTACATATAACTCATTTGCATTTTCTAGTGGTGCTAACTACTGGCATATTAGAACTACATATCAGCATGCTCAGTATATAAGATTAAAAATCTATTCCTCATAAGTATATACTATTACAATGACAAATTTCTAACTTAAAATGTATTAAATCAAATGGATATCCAATCTGACATAAATGTTTCAAAATGGTCATAATGTTAGAAGAGTTAGTTTTTTAAGATTTCATTGTTTTACTAAATAAGTCATTTATAAATCACAGCTTTATTTTCTATTTTCTCAAGTTAGGTAATAACTCACATATCAGATTTACTTCATTTGTGCATCTTTTTTTTCACTTTATTAAATTCTCTTATTGGTACATTGTAGGAATACAACACAATTACATTTCTCATTGGGAATTGTACCTTTACATAATGCATCTTGGTTCTTATTTTTTTCCCATTCCTAGCCCTCTCTTATTAAAAAGCACAAACAAAACCTCATTTGTACATCTTAAGATCTATGTAGAAATAATTTTAATGAATCCAAAATTTCTCAACTATAAGATGACAAGCCATTTATATTTACAAAGTACTTACATTTATGCATGATTATTACTCTTTCTTTGATATACTTAGACTGTGTAATTTCAACTCTGTAACTTTTAAGTTTTAAATTTTAACAAACTATTCAGTGTAAAAAATAAAAGCACTCATTATCAAAAGATTGATGGTTATGATATATGAGTCCCTGGCACAACTGTAAAACGTCAATAATCTTACTGTGTCTGGCATCTCATTAACTACAAACTTGTATTAAATCAACAGACAATAAAAATACAATGTAGAATCAGTTTTTCCATATACTTCACAGTCAAAATTATCAAACATATCTTTTTGTCTTAAGCTTGTCACCATTAAGTGGTTTTCCAAGTGTTGCTCTTTTGCTAATTGAGTTAAACTGTAACACAAATACAACTATATTTACTGGGCATTGTGAAAATTCAGAAAAAAGACATTATAATATGCAAATTATACATACCTTTAATTATTAATATTTACTTTTTGATAAATTTATCTTAAAATTTAAAAAAATCAAAATATAAGAGAAGAGAGAGAACAAGAAAAGGAAACCCACTTCCTTATTTATGAATATGCTTCATTGAATAATTACCTAACCCTATATTAATAATACAACCTGTTTCTCATTATTAAGAATTTCATCCAGTGCTCCCATAGGTTTGGACAGTATGGTTAATTTGGTAATAAAAAGTGTTCTCTCTTTTTCCTACCAGCAATCTTCAAATGATTAACTAATAATAGTCTCACAATGATTTCCAGATGTTCACAATACAAGGAGTGTGTACTTATCTTCCACATAGGGTGATGTGGGACTTTATATGCTTTTGTAGCTATAAAATAAAGATCACAATAAAAGTATTTCACACTCAAAATAAAAAATTCTAAATGAGGAAAGATTATTCTTAATGCAAGCTTATTGATTGGTTCAAGAGATTTTGGAATTAACACTTTAAGCTTAAATTCTTGATATGCTAAACAAGGGATAGAGACTTAAGAAACACCTCAAAGAAACAGCAAAGAAATATTTGAAAAAATATTTTGATTTTCGTCTCTAAGGACTGGACTATATTTGTAACTCATATGCAGTCAGAGTTCACAAGAACCACAAAAGGAAGAAGTAGAAGAATTATGTTCAAATTTTAGGAACTGAACTATTTCTGTAATTCACTCCAGCTACATAATGTGATCACTTTCTTTATGTAAGTTTATATATTGATTGAGCTGAATTAATAGAAGATCCTTTAAAGACATTTTGAAAATTATATGACTCAGACTTCTCAGAGGGGTGGAGCAAGATGACAGCTGATTAAAATCTTTTTGTGATCTCTCCATACTGAAACAAAACATTGAACAGTATTCAACGTACAAGGATAAAAGCTAAGGAAATAAGATCAGAGATTATAGGGCCTGATTTTTATATAACAAAACAAAAAGATGCACTGAAGAGAGGGAGAAGGAAAAAGTTGCCTGTGCCCTCTTCCCTAGCACTTAGCAGTGCAGTATGAGAGAAATCTCTCCTACTTGGGGGGAGGGAATGAGAATTAAATCAAAGCTTTAGAATTGAAGCTCAATACCAGGCCCACTCAGTGCTGGCCAATAATCAACACCAACTGCATCCCTATACCTGCAGACTGAGCCAAGGAAACTTCATTAAGCTAGGCAATAAAGAAATCACCTTCACCACCCCTCCTCTATCTCAGGTACAGGCAAATTGAAACACAGCTAAAACTTCATCTTAAGCCACAAAGCCAAACATCAAGAAGTCAAAGAATAATAAATGCTGGTGTGGCTGCAGTGAAAAAGGAACCCTCCTCCATTGTTGGTGGAAATTTAAACTAGTGCAGCCACTATGGAAATCAGTACAGAGATTTCTCAAAAAATTAAAACTAGGAATTCCACTTGACACAGTTATTCCCCTTCTAGATAATTTCCCCCCAGACTAAAGACATATTAAGGTTATATATGCATGCCGGTGCTTACAGCAGCACAATTAATAATAGATAAATTCTGGAAGCAGTTTGTATGCCCATCAATAGATAACTAGATAAAAAATGTGGTATCTATACACAATGGAATACTACTCAGTGATAAAGAAGGATAAGTTCAAGACACTTGTAGGAAAATGGATGTACCTGGAAAATATGTTGAGTAAAATAAATCAGACACACAAGCTTAAATACCATGTGGAATCTCTCATTTAAAGAAGTACAAAGAGCAAAAAATATTGTTACACAGAGGAAAACAAAAGGGTAGCTCTCTTGCAAATAGAAGGGGTCCAGGAAACCAGGGGTGAGGGAATGGAGGAGAGGAAGTAAGAAAATTTTAGATATGCCATGTACAGGTGCCAAATACCCACAATGAATGTAAACAATATTTGTCATAAACAAGAACTAAGAATAATAACAAAAAGAATGAAAATGAGGAAAGGAGATTTAGAGATCAAAGAGAGGTGAGTGTGAAAAGGAAAGGGGTTAATAAAATAAACAAGCTATCTTATGTACATGCATCTACTCCCCAAGATAAATGTAAACTTCATGTACTGCAAACAGGTACTAACCAAATTTTTAAAAGAAGATTAAGGAGGATGACTTTATGAGCCATGCAGGAGAACATCAAATTTAGAAAAGGGCTTTGTCTCAGAACGCAGTACCAGGAGTCTGGTGATATCAAGCACCTAGTAGAAACTACAGGCCCTGTTCTCCAGTCAGAACTCAGAGGCAGCGTCTCAAGACAAGCACTGGTCTGGTGGAGACTTGACCTATTGAACAGACACAAGTCTTGGCTGCATCCGTTCCAGCCTTGGAGTCTGTCTGAGGAACACTTGTTATCCTCCTAAGACTCCACACCTGTGATATTCAGCACCAACCCAGGTCAGCACTAGCCTTAATGGCCAAGTTACAATTTCAACCACTTATCCCCAAGTTTTGGCAGCAAATCTATCACCAGGCCAGTCCTTGCAGACTGTGCTCTTGAACTGCTCCAGTCCCAGGATAAGTAGCTCAATAAGCCTGTTGGCTTATGTTTCCCCTGTGTTACCACCAACTGTAGCATGGGCCATTGTGTGCTCATGTGATTGTGCAGGTATTTTGCGAGATTCAAGAACAACCCCGCTTAGGATCAACTTATGTGGTCAATCGCTGTCTTTCACCACTAATACTCCGACTTGTAGCAGTAGAGCATGGTATAAGACACTAATTACTGAGGGTAGTACAGGGTAGCCAGCATGAAACAATGCCTGAGAACTTTCTTCTGGGTTGATGAATCCTAATACCAGACCTGCCTGTGGATGGACCCTCGGGAACACCTCTAGTACTAGGGGCAAACATATGACTTCAAGGCATAGGATTTCTACCGGACCTAGCATCACCTCTGAGTGGGTGCAGTTAACTTAGACCAAGATTTATCTTCAGCAATAGGCTTCCCACAAAAGTGTGAGCCCTGGTAGTAACCTGGGGTTGAGTTGGTTTTAATAAACTGTAGGCTCAGAGTGTGACACAGCTTGGTGGGTTTGGTGCACTGGAATGGGTCCAACTATGGTGGCTCTGGGCAGAATCTTACAGTTTCTGACCACAGTCCAATAACTGAATGTCATTCAGTCCAACCTGGGACCTGAGAGACACTTGTAGAGATAAAATGCTTTTTCATAGGTACTCTCCTATTCCTTTTTACATAATACATTAACAAAGTATTTGAGAAAGACTAGGAGTTGGATTGACCTCCAGTACTAAAGCAGTAACAACCCATCCACAGTAGATTCTAGGCCAACCTCAACCTGGCTGCTATCTAGTGCAGAAATAGTGGAAGTGATTTTTAAAGTCAGAAAAAAAAAAGGGGAACTTCTTAAAGAGTTTCTGGAAAGACAGCTATAAAGAGCCAGATTAGGAAGACAGAAATGAATGCCTTATCCTTCAATGCCCAGATGACATTGCATATTAACAAGTATCACAAGCTTGAGTAAACCATGATCTCATCAATTACTCAAAATAAGGTCCCCCAAATCAATGAGGTGGTAATCACTATGAGAGAGCTCTCAGACTGAAAATTTATTTTATTTCTTTTTAATTAATTATCTTGGTACATTTTAGATGTACAATATAATGACATTCATCATTGGAAATTTGCACCTTTACATAATCTCTTTTGGTTCTTATTTTTTCCCCACTCACTTGCCCTCCCTTCTAGAAAGACCTCCCCATCTACAAAGACTTGTTTCCATTTTATCATGTACTCATATTAATTCCATTCCCTTCTTTTTTCTTTCCCTACCCCTCCTAATCCCCTTTCCCTTTGCACTTTTTCTTCCTATTTCACATTATCTATTATACCTTTTAGTCCTTATTTACACTTTCAGGTGCTCACACTAGATAAACTATTCAGTATTTACATGTGTGTCCTATTTATTTCACTTAAGAGTATCGCCTCAATGTGCATCCATTTAGCTATAAATGTCTCTAATTTCTCATTTTTTATGGCCGAGTAGTACTCCACTGTATAAAAAAAATGCATTTTCATTATCCAGTCTGCACTTGATGTGCAGTTAGGTTGTTTCCAAATTTTAGCTATCGTGAATTGTGCTGCTATAAACATGGGTGCAAATGTATCACTGTGGTATGATTCTTTTAATTCTTTGGGAAGATACCCAGGAGGGGAATAGCTGGGTCATATGGGACTTCCAGTCCTAGTTCTTTGAAGTATCTCCCTACTGATTTCCACAGTGATTGCACCAGTCTACATTCCCACCAGCAGTGGAGCAGGGTTCCTCTTTCCCTACAGCCCCGCCAGCATTTGTTATTGGTTGATTTCATGGTAACAGCCATTCTTCCTGGAGTGAGGTGGAATCTCAGTGTTGTTTTCATTTGCATCTCTCAAATAACTAGTGATGTTGAACATTTTTTCATGTATTTATTTGCTATTTCTACTTCTTTATCTGAGAAATATCTGTTCATTTCAGATGCTCATTTTTGGATTGGGCCTTTAAATTTGGAAGACTGATTTTTTTAGTTTTTTATAGATTCGAGAGAGTAGACCTTTGTCTGAGGAACAGCAGGTGAAGATTTTTTTCCCACATTGTGGGCTGTCTCTTCACACTGTTGGTGGTTTCTCTTGCTGTGCAGAAGCTTTTGAATAAGAAGAGATCCCACTTGTTGATTGTTTGTGCTAGTTCACGGGGGTGAATTAAGCAAGAAAGATAATTCTGAACATATATCCACCTAGATTTGAGGACCCAACTCTACAAAGCAAGTATTAGTAGACCAGGAAAGGAAGCGATAAGCATTAGTGCAATAGTAGTTGGGGAAATTTACACTCCACTTTCAGCAACAGACACAACATCCAGACAGACTATCAGTAACGAAGCCTCAGCATTAAATTGCATCCTAAACTAAATGGACCAAATAGCATCTACAGAGCATACTGTTCAACAAAGACTTCATAATGTTATTTCTCATTAGCACAAGGAACATTTTCCTGAATAGATCATGTGATAAGCCACAAAACATTTCTGAACAATGTTTTTAAAGTTCAGATCATTTCAAGTATCTTCACTAACCACAATTCAATAAAGTTGGAAATCAATAAAAAAGCTTTAGAAACTATACAAATAAGTGAAAATCATACAACTTACTTTTGAAAAACCAACAGACCAAGGAAGAAATCAAGAAGGAAATTTAATTTTCTTCAAACAAATAAAAACACAAACAAGGACAATACACCAAAATCTATGCTATATAAGAACAGATCAATATTTATGCTAATTAATGTCCACATCAAAAAATAGAGGCCTGAAATAAACAATTACTATATGTCAAAGAATTTTTAAAATAAATTAATTAAAGGAATAATAAATATTAGAATAATAATAATAAATATTAGAACAGAAATAAAGGAATGGATGATTAAAAGTATAAAAGATCATGAAAAAGAGCTGATTCTTCAAAAAGATAAACATTCTACTACAACACTCTGAAAACAGAGATTGAAGAGGATATAAGAAAATGAAAACCCATTGTCCTTGTGTCTGGGTTGAAAGAAGCAATATAGTAAAACTGGCTATACTTCCAAAACTGCTATATAGATTCAATGCAATATCGATTGAAATCCCAAAAGTATATTTCACAGAACTAGTGAAAAGAATCCAAAAATTCATTTGGAACCAGACGAGACCTAGAATAGCAAAAGCAATTCTAGACAACAGAGACATGGCAGGGGGTATCATGATCCCCAACTTGAAACTATACTACAAAGCCACTGTGATAAAAACAGCATGTTACTGGCAAAGAAACACACTCAGGGATCAGTGGAATAGATTAGAGGATGCAGAAACAGCTACAGACATACTCAGCCACCTCATCTTTAACAAAGAAGCTAACCATCCTCACAGGCAAAAAGATAGTCTCTTTAATAAATGGTGCTGGAAAAATTGGGTTTCAACCTGCTGAAGATTAAAACTAGACCAATATCCTTCACTGTTCACTAAACTAAAATCAAAGTGGATTAAAGATGTAAATATTAAAACAGAAACCCTAAATTTGCTGGAAGAGAGGTTAGGTAGAACTCTTGAAGACACTGGAATAGGAAAAGACTCTATGAACAATACTTCAATAGCATGGGAACTAGCACAAAAAATCAACAACTGTGATCTCATCCTGTTAAAAAGCTTCTGCACTGCAAGAGAAACCACTAGCAAAGCTAAGAGACAACCTACAATGTGGGAAAAAAATTACCAGCTGTTTCTCAGAAAAAGGACTACTATTTAAAATATATAGAACTTTAAAAAATGAGACCTTCCAAATTTAAAGACCCAATTCAAAAATGGGCATCTGAAATGAACAGACATTCTCAGACAAAGAAGTAAAAGCAGCAAATAAACATATGAAAAAATGTTCAACATCACTGGTCATTTCAGAGATCCAGATGACAACAACACTGAGATTCTACCTCACCTCAGAAAGAATGGATGCTATCAAGAAGTCAACCAACAACAAATGCTGGCAAGGTTGTGGGGAAAAAGGAACCCTTCTCCATTGTTGGTGTGAATGCAAACCTGTGCAACCACTGTAGAAATCAATATGCAGATACCTCAAAAACCTAGGATTAGAGGTCTCATTTGACTCAGCTATTCCCCTGTTGTGTATCTTCCCAAAAGAATTTAAAGAATCATACCACAGCAATATATGTGCACCTGTGTTTATAGTGGCACAGTTTGTAATAGCTAAATGTTGGAAACAGCTCAATTGTCCATCACCTGGAGGCTGGATAAAGTAGATGTGGGTTTTTTTTTTTTCATAAAATGGAGTATTGCTCAGCAATAAAGAATGAGAAACTAGAGACATTTATAGCTAAGTGGATGCACATTGAGGCCACACTCTGAAGTGAAATAAATAGGACACATGTGTAAATACTGAATAGTTTCTCTGGTTTGAGAAGCTGATGAAGTAAATAAGTAAATTATATGTATAATTGATATTGTGAAATAGGAAGAAAAGGTCTAAAGGGGAAAGGGGGACTGGAAGGGATAGAGGAAAGGAAAAAAGTGAAAGGAAAAAATATGAGAAACAGAAAAAACAAAGTCTTTGTAAATAGGAAGGGATAGAGGGATTGAAGGGAGGGCAGGGGAATGGGGAAAAAATAAGAACCAAGATATATCATGTAAAGGTACAAATTTCCAATGATGAATGTCATCATATTGTATACCTAAAATGTACCAATAAACTTAATGGAAAAAAGAACGTGGAATTTTATTTAAGAAGAATAAATATTATAGACATAGTCTTAGCTATACAAAGTAAAATAGAAAGGATTCAAATAAATAAAATCAAAGACAAAAGAGAAACATCACAACAAACACCACAGAAATACAAAAGAACATCAGAGAGTATTACAAGTGACCATATGCCAGTAAATTTAATATCCGGAAGAAATGAACAAGTTCCTGTTATGTACAACTTAGGAAGACTAAATCATGGAGAAATAGTATGCCTGAACACATCAATCACATGTAACAGGATCCATCAGTAAATATATACAAGTCAATAAAAATGTATACCACAACAACAGAATAAAGGGCAAACAGCAGGTCATTTTAACTGTTGCAGAAAAGGAATGTGGTTAAATTCAGTCTCTTCATGATAAAAAGGCTGACAAAATTAGGTATACAAAGAATATCCATAAATGTAATATAAGTCATTTGTGATAAGGTGACATTTAATATTATACTGAAAGAAGAAAATCTGCAAGATTATTAAGATCTGGAGCAAGATGAAGATGCCTGTTTTTACCACTATCATTGAACATAATTTTAGAAATCCTAGCCAGAGCAATTAAGCAATACAAAGAAATAAAAAGCACCAAAGTTGGAAAAAAAAGAAAAAAGAAAACAAAGTGACAGCAGCAACTATGCAGATGATATGATCCCATGTATGAAAATCTCTGAAAATTTCGCCAAAACCTATTAAAACCGATGAATTAATTCAACAAATTTTCAGGTTATAAAATCACCTTAAGGCCACCCATGCCACTGTAGATGCTGGATCTATTGTTCCACTACCTGCATGGCAGAAGTTGAGAGAGGAGGTCCAACCTCATCTTCCCACACTGCCACCAATATCAGATGCCTTACATGGTGACCTACATAGCAGGAGGCAAGATAGGAGGCTCCACCCTGCCCACTCACAGTACTGCTGATGCTGGGTGGCTCACTCCATGACCTGCATGGGCATCTTGCTCACCCAATCCTCTGCCTTAAACCTCAGGCTGCAAACCATGTGGGAAAGGGGGCGGGGAGCAGCCAGGCTACCAAATTCTACCTAGATCGGTACCTTGGTTCTCCTCAGCACAGGGTGGCAGAGGTGACATCCAAATGACTCACATGATTGAGGATGAGACCAACACCCAGGAAATTTGCGCTCCAGTACTAAAGTGATACCCTTCCGTAGAGACTGGATGCAAGACAGCCATGGGAAATAGGCTTGGAGAGGGTGAAAGCTAGACAGAGATCTCCTGATAACCACTGGGGAGCTCAGGCCCAGGACAGGAAAATTGCAGGCCCTGTATTCAGTAAGGCTAGGTTTGGTGGGTGCAACCTTCAGAGGGATTAGATTCAAAGGAGAAGGCATTTAGTCCTTGGTCTGCTTGAGCTCTGGGACTGCTCTCTACCTCCAGCAGAAACCAGTGGGCTAATATACTATAATTCGATATTTGGGTTGCATAAGTGTTTATACTAAAATCATAGGCCTCTTTGTTTTGGTTAAGTGTGGTTCACGAGTGGTTCTTAGAGTTTGTCAATATCCAGTTTGTAATCGATGCTATTGTTGATGCTCACTTTACCATTATAGCCACAGTGTCATATTTGTTGCTATCACTTTATTTTCTTTGCATGCCAAGGTCTGTATAGCTTGGTGATTATAAATAATACTGTGGCCTATTCTTTGGCCCTGGACCAAAGAAGCTACAAACCCCAGCAAAGAAAACAAAAACAAACAAACAAACAAACAAAAGAGACATGAGAAGACAGGGGAGCAACATGTTTCCTAAAACTGCCAACTCCCCCAAAATCAATTGAAGGAGCATCAGGGGGAGGTAACATAAGCCACACAACAGAAATGTCTGAAAATTTATCAAGAAAGGTAACAAAAGAATTCTATAAGGTACTTGGTAAATTCATAGAAGATATAACTAAACAGATAATGACCACAGTGAAACAAATGATGAGCAAGTCTAGAAAAGACACTAATAAAAATCATGTTTAAAAGGTAGTTGATCAAGAGATGGGTCCAGGAGCGATGGAAAGAAAGGATGAGAAAAAGGAATTAAGATTTGTCCTGTACACGTATCAACCTCCCATAATGAATGTAAACATGCACTATAACGTGTATTAATAAATAAAAATAATAAAACAAAATATTAGGGAAAGTAAAAAAGAAAGAGATACAAACACAAAAACCTAGTGTAAAAAAGAATGAGAACCATGAAAAAGTTCTAAATATAAATTCAGGTGATTAAAACTATGATCAAAAATATGGGCAGCAGAAGCCACCAATGTAAGGAAATAGGTTGAGATCTAGAAGGTAGGGCTGTGTTTAGTAATCAACTCATAAGAAATGCCTTAAAAACAACAAGAGGAAAAAAAATAAGAGTAATTGGAATCAATGAAAAATCAAAGATAGCTCAAAAGAAATAAAAACTAGTTACAGAACTAATAGCAGAAAATGTTCCAGAGATGGAAAAAGAATTTACCATACAGGTAATTGAGACATATAGAACCTCAAATAGCCATTTTCAGAAAAAAAAAATCCACACCACATGATCATTAAAATACAAAAAAGCTAATAGAATAGAATCTTAAAATCTACTAAACAAAAAGAGTGAACCATTTATAAAGGAAAATCCATCAAAATTACAACAGATTTGTCAATATACCTTAACAGCCAGAAGAGCTTGGAGTAGTGTTTCAAACCCTAAAATAAAACAACTCCAACCCAGACTGATATATCTTGCAAAATTATTTTTCAAAATTGATGGAGGAAAAGTATATTTCCATGATAAAAAGTATCTAAAGAAATTCATGACCACCAAACCAACACGCCAAAAACTATTCTCAAGGATTTCCTAGGAGACAAAGATGCTAACAGTGTCAAAATGCATTAGTTAGGGATAGCAATTAAGTAGAATGGAAAGAAAACAAAACAACAACAGGTAAATAATACAATAACAGGAATAAGTCAATATATATCAACCAAAAGTATCAATGTAAATGTACTCAATTCACCAGTCAAAAGAATCAGATTAGCAGAATTAAGGAAGAAACAAAGTTGTATGGTATGTTTTGTGTAAGAGACATATTAACACAAAAAGAAATTCATAGACTAAAAATCAAAGGATGTGAAACAATATTCCATGCAGTGGAAACCCCAAAACAAGCAGGAATAGCTATCCTATTTCCAGACAAAGTGAATATGAATGTTAAACCAAAGCTGATTGAAAGATGCAAAGAAGGACACTACATATTGGTTAACAGAATTATTGAACAGGAAGAGATAACAATCATAAACATATATATACAAATCATGATGCATTCAACTTCATAAAACAAACACTAATGGACAAGAAGGATCAGATAAACATCAATACAATATAATGGTAGACCTCAATACCCCATTATCATGAATAGACAGATCAAGTAAAAAATATGCAAAGAAATATCATATCAAAACAAATCTTTGAACAAATACACTTAATAGATATAGATCAATTGTTCTACCCAACAGCAATATAATATACATTCTTTTCCACAGCACATGGTACTTTCTTCAAAATAGGCCACATATTTGCTAATAAAGCATGCCTAAAACAAATGCAAAAGAGCTAAAATTATCCCATGCATAATATCATATCACAGTGCAATGAAACTAGAAAACAATAGCAAAAGAAACTACAGAAATCAAGGAAAAATGAGAATTAGACAATTCTCTTGAATAATGAATGGGTCACAGAAGAAATCAAGCAAGCAGTGAGACAGTTTCTAGAATTCAATGATAATGGCAGTGAAACACACCAGAATTTATGAGGCTCAGTGGCTGCAGACTTATGAGGGTAGTTTATAGCTGTGAATGCCTAAATCAAAAAACAAAACCAAACAAACTAAAAAACAGAACGAGTCCAAATAAATAACCTAACTACACATTTCAAAGACTAGAAAAACAAGAGCAATCCAAATCCAGAGTTTGTACAAGGAAGAAAATAATAAAAATCAGAGCAAAAATTAATGAAATGGAGAATGAAAATATAATACAAAGAGTCAGAGAATCAAAGAGCCGGTTATATGAAAGAATAAACAAAATAGACAAACCCTCAGCCAATTGTACCAAAAAGAGGAAATAAAAAACAAATTAATGAATTTAGAAATGAAAAAGGTGAAATCACAACCAACATCACCAAAATTCAGAAGATTATTAGCAACTACAGAACTTCACAAAATATATGCCAAAAAATTGGAGAACTCAGAAGAATTGTGGAAATTTCTAGATACATATGGATTACCAAAACTGAATAATGTAAAAAACTTGAATAATCCCATAACAGGAAGCAGTAAAAAACAAACAGCAACAAAAATAAAAACAAAAAAAGACCAATTATGAAAAGCTAAGAACTCAATGGATATGCAACTAAATTCTACAAGAATTTCAGGGAAGATCTAACACTAATAATCCTCAGATTCTTTAATGAAATCGAAATGGAAGGAATACTCCCAAAATTATTCTTGGAAGCTAGCATTACCTTGAAGCAGAGCCAGACAAAGATCCAACAAAAAAGAGAACTACAGGTCAATATCTCTAATGAACATAAATGTGAAAATCCTTAATGAAATATTGGCAAACAAAATGAAACAAATCATAAAAAATATTATACACCATGACCAATTAAGTATCATCCCAGAATACAAAGATGGTTCAATTTACACAAAGCAATGGATGTAATTCATCACATAAAGAGAAGTAAGGACAAAAACACATGATCATATCAATAGACATAGAAACAGTCTGGACAAAATTCAACCTCCACTCATGATTAACCCCCCCCCAAAAGAAAACAGGTAGAAGAAATATCTCAATCTAATAAAGCCATTTATGACTAACCCATTGCCAACATCATATTAAAAGGGAAAAATGAAAGTTTTCCCTTTAAAATCTGGACAAGACAGGGATGTTCATTTTCACTACTCCTATTCAGCATAGTCCTCAAAACATTAGCTGGAGGAATCAAACACAAGAAAGAATAAAAGGGATAGATCTAAGAAAGGAAAAAGTCAAAGTCTCCTTAGTTGCAATGACATGATCCAAACCTACAAGACCCAGAAAATTCCACTGAAGGACTCCTAGAATAAATTAAAAAAAAGCAATATAGAAAGATACAAAATAAACACACAAAAATCAATAGTATTTCTATACACTAATAATGAACTGACTGAGAAAGAAATTAGAAAAAACAAACCATTGATAGAGCTTTGAGAAAAAGTAAATTCTTAGATATTAACCTAACTGAGGAAGTGAACTACCTCTACAACAAAAATTATATCATTCTGAATAAGGAGGTGGAGGAGGAAATCAGAAAATGGAAAGCTATTCCATGTTCTTGGATAGATAGAACTTATGTCGTCAAAATGGCTTTATTCTAAAAACTGATATATAAACATAATGCAATTCTAATCAAAATACCAACAGCATTACTCACAGATTTATAGAAAACAATCCAAAAATTTATATGGAGCCTAATGAGACTCAGAATAGCAGTTCTGGCTATCAGTATTAAAACACAAGATGTCACACTCTCAGCTTTGAGGTTATATTAAAAAGCTACAGTGATAAAGACAGCATGGTAATGGCACAAAAAGAGAAATGTGGATCAAAAGAAAAAGGAGCAGAAAAAACCCACCAATACACTCAACTATTTGGTCTTTGACAAAAGGGCCAAAAACATACACTGGAAGGAAGATAGAATCTTCAATACAGAGTGCTGGGAAAATCAGATATCCACACACAGAACATTGAGTCTAGACCTATATATCTCACCATGTGCTAAAATAAAATAAAAATGAACCAAATATGTAAATGGCAAACACCAAATCTTCTGGAAGATAAAATGGGTAAAATTCTTGAAAACACAGGCAAAGCCAAGGATGTTCTGAGCAGAATCTCAGTGGCACATGAAATAATACTGAGAATCAACAAATGGAATCCTGTCAAGTTTAAAACCTTCTGCACATCAAAGGAAACAATCAACAGAGTTAAGAGACAACTGACAGAATGAGAAAAGATTTTGCTAGGTATTTCTCAGAGAAAGCTAAAATCTAGAATATAAAAATTATTCAAAACCATTAGGCCTCACAAAATAAAAGACTGTATCAGAAATGAGGAACCAAGAAGAATAAATACTTGTCAGAAGAAGTATAAATACCCAATAAATACATGAAAAAAAGATCAACATCACTGGCCATAAAAGAAAGTCAGATTAAAACTACAATGAGATGACATCTAACCCCAGAAAGAATTGCTGTCATTAAAAAATTTAATAATAACAAATGTTAGCAAGCATGTGAGAAAGAAAGGAACTACATTGTTGGTGGAAATATAAACTAGTACAACCACTATGGAAACCTGGGTGGAAATTGCTCAAAAAGTACAAATTTCATTTGATTCACCTGTTGCTCTTCTGTGTATCTTAGAAAAGGTTTTTAAATCATCAAATTACAAGTATACATGGATACCCATGTTTACAGAAGCATAATTTGGAAAAGTTAGATCTTGGAAACTGTGTATATGTCCATAAACAGACAAATGGATAAAGAAAATGTTGTAATTAAACACAATGGAGTACTACTCTGTTGTAAAGAAGGATAAACTTGAGGCATTCATAGATAAGTGGATGAAACATGAAAACATAATGTGAAACAGGAAATATGAAAACAAGCTTAAATGTTACACAGATTCGCATATATGAGAAAATAAAAATATGTACATATATAAAGAGGAGAATAGAAGACAGAAATAGGAAGTAGGAAAAAGTTCAAATAACTCCTCAAATTCTGTACTTCATTGTTCAAAAAATATTTCAATATATATGCTATTGTTTCATTTATATTACTTATGTCTCTTAGTTCATTAAATATAAAGTTTTGAGCTATTTGTTTGTTTCTTTTTTATGTAAGAGAGAATTCATTTTGTCTATGACTTATACTCTGATTAACGTTTTGTCCATTCTTTTAAGATTGTGGTACACAGTGTATTAACTATTGCTACTTTATATTTTGTTATGGAACTTTGTTTTAGTTACTTTCATAGAAGTAAAAAGAGTGCTTTTCTACAATTTCTTTATTAATGTCCACATATATTACCTTAAAATTTTAAAATCACCAAAAACCAATTTATAAAATTAGTACCACTGGTATATGCCAATAGTAATATATATATAGCATATATAATATATAATAACATGGAATAAAACCATTTAACCAAAGATACAAAAGATCCCTAAAATAAAAAAATTATATATATTATGTATTTTATATTTTCTTATTTTATATATTAAAAAATTGGGGGAGGGTTTAGATAAGGTCTCACCACGTGTTTGAACGCACTATGTAGTCCAGGAACTCATAGGGATCCTCTTGTATCAGAATTCTGAATGCTGAGATTACAGGGTTGCATCACCACAGCTAGCCAAAATTATAAAATATTGATGAAAGAAATTGAAGAAGAAAAGGCAGCCTGAATTACAGAGCAAGACTGTCTCAAAAAGAAAAAAGAAAAAAAAACCAGAAGGAAACATAAAGTAACCTGAATGGATAAAGGTAAAGATAATGTTATGAAGTATGTTATAATGTATATCTATATGTCCTGCAAAAGTCTCATGTGTTCATAGATGGGGCTTTTGTGAGGTTATTGCACCATGGGGGCATGATTCTATCAGCGGATTAGCTCACTTATGGGTTTGTAGCTAAATGTGATATTGGGAAGTACAGCTGAGTTTGAGTAGGTGGGTCTCTGGGGAGCCCTAGAGTGTATACAGTATCTCTTTCCCTTTGATCACTCTCTGCTTCCTGCTGCCATGAAACAGACCTGCTTTCCTTTTGTCATTCCCCTCCACCTCAGAGTTAGCCAATGGACTGAAACCTCTAAACTGTGAGCCAAAATAAACCTCTTCTCTAAATTGTAGGTATCAGCTATTTTGTCTCAGCAACAAGGGAAGTAACTAAGACAATGTAACTACTTCCCTCATTGCTGAGACAAAATACCCAGCAACCACAATTTCAGGAAGGAGAGGTTTATTTTAGCTCTTGGTTTGTAGATGTTTCAGTCCATAGTCAGCTGGATTCAGGGAAGAATTTGCATTGTGGAAGGGCTTGCTGTAGAGGAGAACCTGGTCATGGGATTGAAGCAGGGCAGGAGAAAGAAAAGGGAGGAGATAAACCCTTCTATGACATGACCCCAGTGACCTACATCTTCCAACCAGTTCCCACCCCACAAGAGCAAGTCTACTATAAACCCCCACAATCCATTCACCTTCCCAAAGCTCCATCTATTACTGCAGGACACTTTTGGGGGACCAGGGTAGAATGTTATGGGATATACATACATTTCCTCCAAATACCTCATGTTTTCATAGACTCTCTCTGCCTTTCTCTCTGTTTCCCTGCTGGCATGCTATAAGCAGCCATTTGGAAGAAAATAAATGATTTTTTTTTTAAAAAAAGAAACTACACTATCTGAGTATTTGTCAGTTTCCTCATTGCTGGAAAACAATACCTGACATTCAAAATTTAAAGGAAAATCCAGGCTGCCTTAACACCACACCCAGCCCTGAGGAGGATCCTTCCAGGCTGCCCTATCACCTCTTCCGGCACAGAGGAGATGAGCCAAATGGATGGTAGCAGCAAACATCCCCCACCCCTTGAAATGAGAAGACACATAAACAAGTCTCAAAACCAGACTTCCAGATCACCTAAAGCAACACCAAAGGGAAATGAGATGGAAAAATCTGATGCTCAACCACCTGGACTCCCCAAACAGACAAAAAAAGAGGATCTGGAAAAAATGAAATCAGAAATAATTCCTCAGATAGCACCAGAGATTGTGCCCATAGTGCAAGACATCAATAATAAATCTAGAGCAGACACAGATAAAAAAATAGAGGAGCTAAGGAACATGATGGAATCCCAAAATAGGAAATGAATGGAATCCATAAAACAGAGGCAAACAAATTTTCAGGACATTAAAAACTCCATTGAAAGTTTACTCAGCAGAATGAGCAAATGTAGGATAGAATTTCAGATATAGAAGACAGGATTGCAATCAGTGACCAGGAAAAGAAAAATTTCTTAAAAGTAGTAAGGGTCCTTTTAATTCTTTGGGGAAGATATCCAGCAGGGGAATAGCTGGGTCAAATGGGACCTCCAGTTCTAGTTTTTTGAGGTATCTCCATATTTATTTCCACAGTGGTTGCACTAGTCTACACTCCCACAAGCAGTGGACCAATATTCCTCTTTCCACACAGCCCCGCCAGCATTTCTTAATAGCAGCCATTCTTCCTGGCGTGAGGTGGAATCTCAGTGTTGTTTTCATTTGCATCTCTCGAATGACCAGTGATGTTGAACATTTTTCTTATATTTATTTGCTATTTCTACTTCTTTGAGAAATGTCTGTTCATTTCAGATGCCCATTTTTGGTTTGGGTCTTTAAATTGGGGAGTCTAATTTTTTTAGATTCTTTATAGATTCTAGATAGTAGACCTTTGTCTGAGAGACAGCTGGTGAAAATCTTTTTCCCACATTGTGGGTTGTCTCTTCACACTGCTGGTGGTTTCTCATGCTGTGCAGAAGCTTTTCAACAAGAGATCCCACTTGTTGAACATTTGTGCTAGTTCATGGGCAACTGAGGTTTTGTTCATAAAATATTTTCCTACACCAATGTCTTCAAGAGTTCTTCCTAAACTCTCTTCCAGCTGGTTTAGTGTTTCTATTTTAATATTTAGGTCCTTAATCCATTTAGATTTTAGTTTAGTGCATGGTGAGAGATATAGGTCTAGTCATAGTCTTTGGCAAGATGAAACACAATTTTTCCAGCACCATTTATTAAAGAGGCTATCTTTCTTCCAGTGAGGGTGTTTGGCTCATACCACAGTGATACCACACTGATCACACCACAGTGAATCATACCACAGTGATATATGGGCACTCATGTTCATAACAGCACAGTTTGTAATAGCTAAAACTTGGAAACAGCCAAATCAACTGGAGACTGGATAAAGAAAATGTGGGGTTTTTTTATAAAATGGAGTACTACTTAGCCATAAAAATGAGAAATTAGAGGCATCAATTGCTAAATGGGTGTACATTGAGGCCATACTCTTAAGTGAAATAAATAAGACACACATGTGAAAATACCAAATAGTTTCTCTAGTGTGAGAAACTGAGAGTGTAAATAAGGATTAAAAGCTTCAATTACTAAAAATTGATACTTTGAAATATGGAAAGGTCCAAAGGGGTAGGGGCAGTGGGAGGACATGGGGAAAGGAAATAATGGCAAGGAAATACCATGAGAAAAAAAATGGAAACAAAGTCTATGTAAATAGGGAAAGGTGGAGGGGTGAGGGGCACACAGGTAATGGGGAAAAACCAAGAACTAAGATACATTATGTACAGGTACAAGCACTCAATGATAAATGTAAATGTATTGGATCCCTAAACTGTACCAATAAAAGAATTTAAGAAAAAAAAAGGACTAAAAGGTATAATAGATAATGTGAAATAGGAAGAAAAGGGGCAAAGGGGAAAGCAAAGTGGGCGGGGTAAGGGAAAGGAAAGAAGGGAATGGAATTAATATGAGTATATGAAAAAATGGAAACAAAGCCTTTGTAAAGAGGGAGGGATGGAGGGGTTGAAGGGAGGGCAGGGGAAGGGGGAAAAATAAGAACCAAGAGAGATTATGTAAAGGTGCAAATTTCCAATGATGAATGTATTATATTGTATACCTAAAATGTACCAAAAAAAAAAAATTAAAAAAAAATGTTCCACATCACTAGTCACTCAAAAGATGCAAATGGAAACAATGCTGAGATTCCACCTCACTCCAAAAAGAATGGCTGCTACCATGAAATCAACCAATAACAAATGCTGGCGGGGCTGTGGGGAGAAAGGAACCCTTCTCCACTGATGGTGGGAGTGTCAGCTGGTGCAACCACTGTGGAAATCAGTATGGAGATACCTCAAAGAACTAGGACTGGAAGTCCCATTTTACCCAGGTATTCCTCTGCTGGGTGTCTTCCCCAAAGAATTAGAATAATCATATCACAGTGATATATGTGTACCATATTCATAAAAGCACAATTTGTAATAGGTAAAACTTGGAAGCAGCCCAATTGCCCATCAACTGGAGACTGGATAAAGAAAATGTGGTTTTTTTGTTTTTTGTTTTTTAAAAGCAAAACAAAAAAGGCAAAATTTTTATTCCACTTAACTATCCAATGCACAAAATAGTGAATATCCATCATATGCAAACCCATTACCATATTGTAAATGCAAAGTGATTTGCATCCAATAAATATTACTCTTTCAAGAAAAGATTTTAAATAAAATAGAAGCATCAATATCACCAGAACTGTATTTAGACAATAGCGCAAAAATTATGGAAAATAGCAATAACCTCCAAATAAGATTATTTCTTTTGCATTTTAGTGTAATTATCTCAATTTATGCACTTTACAAAAGAAAATGTTAAAAATTATTATTCAGAGTAAATTCTTGCTCTCTTTAACTGTGGTATTTACACATGTGTAAATATCAAATAGTTTCTCTAGTGTGAGAAACAAAGTGTAAATAACTCTAAAAGGTATAATAGATAATGTGAAATAGGGAGAAAAGGTGCAAAGGGGAAGGGGAAATTGGAGGGGTAGGGAAAAAGAAAGAAGGGAATGGAATTAATATTATAAAAAGAAAATATGAAAACAAAGTCTTTGTAGATAGGGAGAGGTGGAGGAATTGAAGGGAGGACAGGGGAATGGGAAAAATTATAGTAAGGGTCCATGAGAAATTAATCCAGCAGCTGCTAGATGCTATGAAGAAGAACATCAGACTGATTGGAGTCAATGAAGAAATGGGAGAGAGTGCAGATGACATAAAAAAACTATTCTGAGAAGTAATGGCAGAACACTTCCCAAATAGGGAAAAAGAACTTGATATAGGGATAAGTGACACATATAGGACTCCAAATAGCCTCGTTCAAAAAAAAAAAAAAAAAAATCTACACATAGGCATAAAATACTTAAGATTCCAGAAACTCAACAGAAGAACAAAATTCTACAAGCAGTTAGAGAAAAGAAAAATATCACATAAATGAAATAAAAACAAATGACAAGGCAAAGCCCATCAGAATCACAGCAGACTTCTCAATAGAAACTCCCCAAGGAAGAAGAGTGTGGAGTAACATATTGCAAGCCCTAAAGGAAAATAGCTTCCAACCCAGAATGATGCACCCTGCAAAACTATCTTTTAAAATTGATAGAGAAATAAGATAATTCATGATGAAGAGCACCTTAGGAATTTCATGAATACCAAACCAGGACTCCAAACTATTTTAGACAATATCCTAGGAAAAGACAATGAGGATCACAACCCCAGGAAGCCCTGCAGAATGAATCCATCAAGCACAATAAGAAATTAAGTGCAAAGGGGGAGAATCCAACAAAAGAAAAAGTCATGGCAATGATAAGTCAATACGTATCAGTTATAGCCATCAATGTCAATGGTCTCAATTCACAAATTAAAAGAAATGGACTGGCAGAATGGGTCAAAAAGCAAGATCGAACAATGTGCTACACAAAAAAAAAAACACATTTAATTCAAAAAGAAGCTCATAGACTGAAAGCTGAAGAGTATAAAACAATACTCCATGTAAGAGGAACCCAGAAAAAAGCAGGAGTAGCTATCCACTTTGCAGATCAACTGGATTTCAAACCAACACAGGTTAAGAGAGACAAAGGAGGACACTACATCCTTGTAAAGGGAACAATCTAACAGGAAGAGATGACAATCATTAATTTATATGTACCAAACACTAGTGCACCCAACTATATAAAACAAATACTAACAGACATGAGAAATCAAATAAGCACTAACACAATAGTAATGGGAGAACTCAATATCCCACTGTCACAAATACATAGATCAATTAGACAAAAGACAAGCAACAAAATACTAGAATTCAATCAAACTCTTGAACAAATGAATTTAACAGATGTTGACAGTGTATTCCACCCAAGAAAATCCACATACACATTCTTTCCAGCTGTGCATAGGTCCTTCTCCAAAATATACCACATACTCACTCATAGCACATGTTTAAATAAGTGCAGAGGAATTGAAATCATCCCCTGTATATTATCAGACCATAGTGCGATGAAATTGGACATCAATATCAAAAGAAACTCAAAAAATTTCATAAACACATGGAAACTGCACAACACACTTCTGAATAACAAATGGGTCACAGAGGAAATTAAAGAAGAAATCAGACAGTTCCTACAATTAAACAACAATGACAATACAACATATCAGAATCTATGAGACACAATGAAACCAGTCTTACAAGGGAAATTCATAGCATTGAATACACATATTAGGAAAACAGACCGAGACCAATTATACAACCTGATGCTGAACTTCAAGCTTCTAGAAAAAGAAGAGCAGGACAACCCCAAAGCTCATACAAGGGAGGAAATTATAAAGATCAGAGGAGAAATCAATTCAATGGAGACTAAGAGAATGATACAAAAAAAATCAATGAAGCCAAGAGATTTTTATTCAAAAGAATAAACAAAATTGACAAACCCTTAGCCAAACTTACCAGAAAAAGGAAAGAAAAGGCCCAAATCCATACAATTAGGAATGAAAATGATCAAATTACAATGGATACAGAAGAAATCCAGAGGATCTTCAACACCTACTTCCAGAAACTATACCCCAATAAGATGGAAAACACAGAAGAAATGGACAGATTCCTAAATACAGATGAATTTCTGAAGTTAAATGAGTTTTCTAAACAACCCAATATGAATCAATGAAATTGAAAACTTAATTAAAAACTTACCAACTAAGAAAAGCCTGGGTCTTGACTGCTTCACTGCCAAATTCTACAAGACATTTAGAGAGGAACTATGGCCACTACTCTTCAAACACTTCAATGAAATTGCAAGGGAAGCAATACTCCCTAATGCATTCCTGGAAGCGAGCATTACCTTCATCCCAAAGCAGAGAAAGACCCAACCAAAAAAGAGAACTATAGGCCTCTCAAATGAACGTAGATGCAAAAATCCTTACTAAGATACTGGCAAATAGAATGCAGAAGATCATCAAGATCATACACCCTGGCCAAGTGGGATTCATCCCAGGGATGCAGGATTGGTTCAACATACGCAAATCAATAAATGCAGTACACTATATTAATAGAGCCAAGGACAAAAACCATATGATCATCTCAATAGATGCAGAAAAAGCATTTGACATAATCCAACATGCATTTATGATAAGAACCCTATAAAAAATTGGAAGAGATGGTCTCTCCCTCAATCTGATAAAACCCATCTATAAAAACCAATAGCCACTATCATACTAAATGGTCAAAAACTGAACTCCTTCATATTAATATCAGGAACAAGGCAAGAATGACCACTATCACTGCCCCTGTTCAATATGGTTTTGGAAACATTAGCCACAGCAATTAGACAAGAGAAAGAAATAAAAGGAATAATGATAGGAAATGAAAAAGTCAAATTGTCATTATTTGCAGATGACATGATACTCTATATAGAAGACCCCAAGAATTCCACCAAAAATCTTCCAGACTTAATAACCAAATCCAGTAGAGTGGCTAGATAAAACTCAACACACAAAAATCAATAGCTTTCCTCTATATGAACAACAGACTCACTGAGATAGAAATAGGGCAAACAATTGCTTTCACAACAGCATCCAAAACACTGAAACACTGAGGAATCAACCTAATGAAAGAAATCAAAGACCTCTTTTCTGAAAACTCTTCCACTCAGAAAAGAAAGATTGAAGATGATATCAGAAAATGGAAAGACATCCCTTGCTCCTGTGTAGGAAGAATCAACATAGTGAAAATGGCTCTACTTCCAAAACCTCTATATAGATTCAATGCAATCCCAATTGAAATTCCAGCAGCATACTTCAAAGACCTTGAGAAAACAATCCAAAAATTCATTTGGCACAAGAAGATAATTAGAATAACAAAAGCAATTCTAGGCACCAGAGACATGGCAGGGGTTATGACAATTCCCAACTTGAATCTATACTATACTACAATGCTACTGTGATAAAAAACAGCATGGTTCTGGCAAAAAAAAACCATCCTGAAGACCAGTGGAACATATTAGAAGATGCAGAAACAACTCCAGACACACTCAGCCACCTCATTTTAAACAAAAGAGCCAAACACCGTCACTGGAGGAATGATAGCCTGTTTTAAAAATGGTGTTGGAAAAATTGGATTTCAACTTGCCAAAGATTAAAACTAGTTCTATGTCTCCCTCCAGGCACTAAACTAAAATCTAAATGAATTAAAGATCTAAATATTCAAACAGAAACATTGAACTGGCTGGAAGAGAAGTAAGGAAGAACTCTTGAAGACATTGGTGTAGGAAAAGATTTTATGAACAAAGCCTCAGTTGCCCATGAACTAGCACAAAATATCAACAAGTGGGATCTCTTCTTATTTAAAAGCTTCTGCACAGCAGGAGAAACCACCAACAGTGTGACTAGACAACCCACAATGTGGGAAAAAATTTTCACCTGCTGTTCTCAGATAAAGGTGTATTATCTATAATATATAAAGAACATAAAAAAATCAGACCTCTCAAATTTAAAGACCCAATCCAAAAATGGGCATCTGAAATAAACAGACATTTCTCAGACAAAGAAGTAGAAATAGCAAATAAACATATGAAAAAAGGTTCAACATCACTGATCATTTGAGAGATGCAAATGAAAGCAAGGCTGAGATTCCACCTTACCCCAGAAAGAATGGCTGCTATCAAGAAATCAACCAATAACAAATGCTGGCTGGGCTGTGAGGAAAGAGGAACACTGCTCCACTGCTGGTGGGAATGTAGACTGGTTCAACCACTGTGGAAATCAGTATGGAGAAACCTCAAAGAACTAGGTCTGGAAGTCTCATTTGACCCATGTATTCTCCTGCTAGGTACCTTCCCCAAAGCATTAAAAGAATCATACCACAGTGACATATGTGCACCCATGTTCATAGCAGCACAGTTTGCAATAGCTACAACTTGGAAGTAGCCCATTTGCCCATCAACTGGAGACTGGATAATAAAAATGTGGGGTTTTTTTTATACAATAGAGTACTACTCAGCCATAAAAAATGAGAAATTAGAGACATTTATCGCTAATTGAAGCCATACTGTTAAGTGAAATAAATAGGACACACATGTGTAAATACCAAATAATTTCTCTACTGTGAGAAACTGAAAGTGTAAATAAGGACTAACAGGTTTACCAGTTAATGTGAAATAAGAAGAAAAGAGGCCAAGGGGAAGGGGAAGTGGGGAGGGGTAGGGGAAAGGAAAGAAGGGAATAGAATTATAATGAGAAAATGAAAAAATGGAAACAAAATCTTTGTAAATAGGGAGGGATGGAGGGGTTGAATGGAGGGCAGGGGAATGGGGTAAAAATAAAAACCAAGAGAGATTATGTAAAGGAGCAAACTTCCAATGATGAATGTCATTATATTGTATACCTAAAACATACCAATAAAATTAATTAAAAATATTTAAAAGAAATATTTAATTTGGCTCCATTTTTATGAATTCATCCCATGTTTAGCTTCCTTCTGTGAAGAACCATCATGACAGATGTCCATGGTGAAGCAGAGCTGCTCAGTATGAAACCTAAGGGTCAAACATTAATTCCTCTATCTCCATATCCAACAACCAGGGAACATAATAGTAAAATATGAATTTCAGAGGGTTTAGGTAGCCACACCTCTATGGTCCTGCTGGTTATAACCCATATGTCCTGTCCCTTGGACTGACTTCACTCTCAGGCTACAGCCTTCCTTACCAGATATTTCATGTTTCTGGCATCTCTGAATTCCTAGGGCCACACTCTCAGAAAAGTCTCACTGCCCTCCCAGAGACTTCTTGCCCAGCCTCCCAGACCTTCTTTGAAATTTAGGTAGAATCCTTCCTGAACTTGTAAGTTCTTCATTCTTCATAATCAGAAAACCAGCATGACATGCACAACGTGAAAGCTGGCTTCAAGCTTGAACAGCAGCTGGGCCCCTTAAGCCATGGCTGCAGCAGCCTCTGTATGCTTGTATAGCTGAACACAGGGAATTAAATATTAAGGAAGTGATTCCCTAGGAAGCCCTTCTCAAGAAGGCATCTCAGAGCTTCTCTTCTCAAATTAAATGTTGACACATTTGCACTCTTGGATCTGCAGTAGGTGAGATCTTGCTCACTCCTGAAATGGCCTTAAAGTATCTTTCTTCTGACTCTTGTACACAACACTTTTTTTTAATGGTGCTAATCTCTTTAGAAGCAGTTCCTCCTTAGTAAGTTTATGAAATAAATCTTCAACTTCATTTGCCATTAGAGATATTCAAATATAAGTAATACTGAGATTTCATCTTATTCCAGAAATAAGGGCTATCATCAAGAACTCAAAATACAACAAATGCTGAGGTTGTGGGGAAAAAATATCTTTCTACATTTTTGGTGAGATTTGTAAAATCACTATGGAAATCACTATGGAGATTCCTAAAAAAATTAAATTAGAAATTCCATTGACCCACCTATACACCTTCAGGGTACCTTCCGGAAAGAGTTAAAGACATCAGAATACAATGATACATACATACATACCCCATTTTTATAGCAATACAACTCATAATCGCTAAATCTTAGCAGTGGCCTATATGCTATCAACAAATGAATGGAAAAAAGTGAAATGTATGTACAATAGTGTACTGCTTAGCTATGAAAAAGCATAAGCTTGAGTTGTTTTTATGAAAATGGAAGCACCTCTAATCCATACTGTTAAATGAAATAAATCAAACACAGAGGTTAAGTATTGCATGGATTTCTTTTATGTGAGAAACACAAAGTATAAATAATTTAAAGAGAAAAATAAAAGATATATGAGAAGAATAGGAATAGATTTTATGAAAATGGGAAAGGATTCTGGGGACAGGGGAGACATGAGAGAAGGGAGAAGAAATGAAAGTAGAAAGGATCAAGATGCAATATTTATATGTACCAATTGTCCATGATAAATTTATTTATTATATATCGCAAACATAGAGGAAAAAAAGGGGACAAGTGAGCATGTTATTGGGAGTAAAACAGACATGTACACCAAAGGAACAAAGTAAACAGGCTAGAAGTAAACCTATGCATCTACAGCCTATTAATTTTGCACAATGTCAAGAACATGCATTGTCAAAAGGGTAAATTTTAAATAAATGGTGTCCTGGGTTGCATCTAGATGTCCCCCCAAAGCCTCATGTGGACATAGGTGGCTTTATTTTTTTTTGGTACTGAAGATCAAACGCAGGACCTCACACTTGTCAGGCAGGTGCTGTGCCACTGAGCTAAATCCCCAGACACATAGGTGGGGCTTTTTGAAGGTGACTGGATGTAGGGTGTGTGTTGCTGTGATTGAGTATGTGATGCTGGGATTAATGGTGTCCCACTGTGGGTATGGATGGCACTTCCCAAAGGGCAGTTAGCCTGGATGGAATATAAGGGTCAGAAAGAAGGCTACTTTTGGCTGCTGCTTGCTGCTTTGGCATTTCCTGCATGCTTACCATGGACTACTTCTTCTCTGTGATGCCTCTCTGCCATGCCACCCTGTCTTGGAGCCAGCCAACTATGGATTTAAACCTCTACAAACTATGAGCTGAAATAAACCTTCCTTCCTTTAACTTTGGGTATTTCATATTTTGGCTTGGTAATGAGAAACATAACTAAGAAAAATGACATTGGAAAATTGGATGCCCACATGCAGAAGAAAAAAAGATCCAGACCTATCTCTTTACCATCTACAAAGATTAAGTCAAAATGGATTAAAGACTCAAATATAAGACCTAAAAGTACGAAACTACTGGAAGGAAATATAGAAGAAATGTTGGAATAGACAAAGATTTTTTTTTTTTTTTTTTGGTACCAGGGATTGAATTCGGGTATTTGCTCTTGCACAGCAGGTGGCAAAACCACTGAGCTAAATCCCCGGCCCTAGGCAAGGATTTTTTTGGATAACCCCAAAGCACAGGAAACAAAGCAAAAATAGTCAAGTGGAATTATATCAAATAAAAAATCTTCTTTACAAAAAAGGAAGCAATCACTGCAATGCATAGACAACCTACACAATGAGAGGAAAATAACTTCAATATGCACTTCTGGAAAGTGTTTGATATGCAAGCTACATTAGGAAAAAATAAGAGCAGTAATAATAATGATAATAATATAATCACATGTATAATGGACAATAGACCTAAATATATATTTCTCATATGATGACATACAAATGGTCTACAGGTACATGAAAAAATGTTCAACATAATTAATCATTACATTTGTAAATAAGGAGGGGAAGAGGGATTGAAGGTAGGGGAGAGGATTGAGGAAAAAAGAAGAATCAAGATATATTTATTATGTTGAGGTACAAATTCTCTATTACGAATGTGATCATTATACATATCTAAAATGTACTAATAAAATTAATTTAAAAAACCCCAGCTAATCATTACATAAATGTACTACAAAACCACAGTAAGCTGTTACCTTAGCCCAGTATAGTCGACTAACATCAAAAGGTCTAAAGATAACACCTGCTAATAAAGATGTGGAAAAATATGAACTATGCCCACTGTTGGTAAGAATGTAAATTAGTGCAATCATTATGAAAAATAGCATGGAAGTTCCTCAAAAAATTAAAAATAGAACTGCTATATGCTCTAGTAATTCACTATTTGGTACACATCCAAAGGAAATGAAATCAGTATGTCAAATAGACATCTGCATTCCCATGTTTATTGTAGCACTATTCACAACAGCCAAATAATAGAAACAATCAAAATTGTGGACAAGTAGATGACTATTATATATTATACAGTCCAGAAAGCTACAAGAAACGATTTTACATTTTCACCAAAAATAAGTATTTTGGGAGGAGAGAAATACTTCTCACCTGAATTTAACTGATGTTCTATTAATAAATACAATGGTTATATTTTCTGTGTATGAGTTAAATTAAAAAAGAACTCCTCCTGAGGTACATTCAATATGAAAAATAAGGAAAAAATAAAATCACATGGCTTAATTTAATCAGGTTTAGTTAAGATTGGCAGATAAACCTAATAGTATGAGACACTCAGAGTTCTTTATCACATTGCTTGAGCAACTGCCAAGTCAAATGTCCTCTTCTTTTTGTGTCTGTTTTACAATCCAAACACTTGATATTGTTGGAATTGTTTTATTGAAGATCTGGTAAAATGACTCAAACTTTTAAACTCAGGACATTTAGCAGGGGAAGTAGGAAATCTTGCTTGTAATTAAAGACTTTTGTTCTGCTTTAGGAAGGAATAAGATTACTGATGTCTATTCTGGACAACTTGGATAGAGAGAAACAACAACAGTTTTCTGTGTGTAGTTGCTAGCATTCCTATCCCTGGGACACAGTAATTTATACTCAGAATTTAAAGGATGAGACATTTAATTTGCCTTATGGTTCCAGTAGATTCAGTCCATGTTTGGCTGGCTGCAAGGCTGAAACACCATGGTGGAAGGGCATGGTGGAACACAGCTCCTTGGATAATGACAGCCAAAAGTAGTGGAAGTTTACAGTGTAAGAGAGGAGAGGGCTGGGAACAAGACACAGTCCTCAAGGTCATGACCTCATGACCACCTAGATACATCCAGAAGTGCACTTTACTAATATTCTAGACATCATTTAATTTGACCATGTGGACAATCACAATTAACCATTGCAATATATCCCTTGTCAAGTTGATAACCAACTACATCTTCTTAAACCATAATTCATCTTCAAAGGCAATAAAAAGATCATAATTCTACCCAATGTGATGTAAATTATCTGTGTACAACAAAAGAATGCAATAATTTCTTTCCTAAAATCACATCAGTTCCAGAATTTCCCAAAAGTTCAACCCAATGACTTGTCCAAGACTCAGGGCAAACTCTAATCTATATACTCCTGTAGAAATAAAAAAGCCAGTTACAAGGCACAGATACAATGGTACAGAAAACACATTTATAGTCTAAAGGTAGAGATATGGTGATAGAAAAGCATAGGTAAAACTGAGAGAAATGCAAGACTGAAACTAAGCAGGCCAAGCATTAAGTTCTGTAGCTCCATGTCCAGTACCAGGTCCCATGGTGGTAATATGTGAGAATCAGTGGGCTTGGTAGCTCCACCACTATGACCTTATTGGTTGCAGTCCATTTGGCCTATCTCTTGACTCACTCCACTCACAGCCTGCAACTTTTTTTGGCAGATGCTCCACATTTGTGGCATCTTTGATTTCCTGGGGTCTCCAAGGCACTTGTGGAATTATTCTTGCAATTTCATGCACTGCCCACTCAGAGGCTCATTGACTGACCTACCAGGCCTTTCTCTGAATTTAGGTGTGAGCTTCTTTGTCCCTACAATTCTTGCATTCCTCAAGCTAGTAAAATTAGCATCATGTACATGAGGCTATAGACTGTGCCAGCAGAAGCAGTAGACAGCCTACCTTGGACCAAGTCTGTAATCTCCTGAGAGTGTCTGGATGGCTGAGCATAGGGAAATAATTTCAAGTGAAGCAATTCCCATGAGTCCCTTCTTAAGCAAGGTGTCCCAGGAAGTGTCTTCTCAAATAAAAGGTTTACAGTTTTTCATTTTTGAGTATACTATAGGTAGGGTCTTCCTGATTCCTGAGAGGCCTTCAAGGCATCTTTCCTCTTGTCTCTGTTTAAAGTACTTGGCTTCTTATTAATGACCTAATCTTTAGCAAACACACCTCCTTTGACCCAAATTTTACACATGGTTCATTTTTGGCCAAAATTCAAGATTTTCAAATTTTTATTATGTTTTTATTCCTGAGTCTCACTGTAAATCTGGCTAAAAGCCACCAGCAGGATCAAAGGCACAGCTTGAATGTTTGTCTGACTTGAAATTAGCTCTGGCAGAACCATTCTTAACCATTCTTAATCTCAGCCTTCCATTAAGTCTCAGGATATGGTAAAATGTAGATAGTTCTTTTCCCAGACTGTAACACACATGACATCTATTTCAATTTCCAATTAAGTTTTCATTTCTAATTGAAGCCTCTTGAGCCTTTCCTTTAGTGACAGCTTTTCTATCAGCATTCTGGTCTTCTGAGTTCCAATCGGAATCATTCATCAGGCTCTACTACATTCATTCTACAGGCATTTTAGATTTTCTCTAGCTTGTATCCCCAAATCTTCCCAAACTTCTCTTACATAAAAGCTTCTAAATCACATGGTCATCTGTAATTGTAGCAATAATTCCCACTTCTCTGGTATCAATTTTCTGTATTAGTCAGCTTTCCTGTTCCTGGAATATAATACCTGATGCCCACCAGGTTAAAAAGGAAAAGTTTAATTTGGCTCATATCTCCAGTGAATTTCTCTGGTTGGCTAACTTAAAGTCAGAAACATCACTGCAGAAGGGCCTGGCCAAGCAAAGCTGCTTAGTTCATTGTAGTGAGCAAGTATAGCAGGGAACAGTTTAAGAGAGAAAAGGGTTAGGAATGATAGTTCCTAAGGTCATACTTCATGAACCATCCAGATACACCCAAAACTGCTTTTTTTTAATCTTCTAGGCATCTTTTAATCCAATGTAGTTGACAATTGTGATTAATTCTCATACTCTGCATGCTAGGAAATGGATAAGAATATCAGAGTGAAACATCTGGTCATGAAACTCCAGAAGGGACTTTTCCACTACAGAGCCCGAGGAAACTGGAAACACTAAATAGGAGACGACAATAGGACATAAAATAAATTGGCTTTAAGTACAGAGTAACTCAACTTCACACAAGAAACTCATAACCCAGGCAAATGCACATATTCTGAGCTAGAAATCCGTGAGTACTTAGATAACAGGCATTTGAGCAGTAATTTATAGAACCTAAGGTTAGAACTATCTCTCCATTACTTATCATGGTCAATGTCTTGAGATATCTGCACAACACTATGGAGAAAACCTGTTTATGTTTATGAGTAAATAATTTTTCCTCCAACACAACCAAATTCCAATTCAGAATCATATTTGCAATAAATCGAGAAAGGTAATACATGAAATAATTATGAAACATGAATTTGAGCTTGTAATGCCTTCCTTATTACAGAAGTATTTTCAACACACATTCATAAATGATTTTCTGTGTATACTGGTTATATGTCTGAAATTATCATCATGTTTAATGACCATAAATATGCTAATGATATCATATAAAGATATAGTTCTTTGGCTTTCCAGTTCTTTTTCTCATTGGTTGAAATATTGTAAAAATATATTTGCCAATATTCTAGCAAATGTATTTTCTATAGGGAGAAATTACTATATTATAAGCAGCCCAAATTGCAACACATTCAAGCATTTAAAAAGAATTAAAAAATTCATAAAAGCAGAATAAAAAATATTATAATTAATTTGTTTCTTAATTTGTATTAAAGATGATAATATTTCTGTTTTTATTTGTAAGTGTAGCTCAGTAATATGGCACATAGTATGAATATACTCTAAAACATGCCAATACATTCTATTGTTAAAATCTACCTTTGCTTTCTTTCCCTTTTTTATAGTTTACTTCTAAGCTCAAATAATTTGCTTCTTTATTGACCTTGTCAATTTAATTTAATACCATTTTAACCAGCCTTTCTATGTGCCTGTGTGTATGGGCATGTGTGTCTCTCCATATAAAGGTGCTTGAATTGCTCATAGGTTAATTTTCTTTACAATTCCAGTTCTTGACATCTCATTTCTGAATTAGTTATTGTCATTTTGGCTGACCTTTTCAATCTTAGTGGTGTCCTCCCTACAAATACAATAAGAATTAAATACAGTAGTCAGAATGTGGTCTTATTATGAAGTTAAGTGCTGATCGAATGGGTATAGTAAATTTTCACTTTGAAAAAAGTACATCAAGGACTTTTGCTCTGATCTTAATATATTTGTTTCTGTTTTGTAGATGCCAATAAATTAAACATCCTGATTTAAATTGGAAACTCTTAAAAACATAAGCAAAATATTAAGGATAGAGAAGCTCTTTCTGTAGGAGATTGGCTTATGAGTCATGGATTCAGTGGAGAATATTGACTTTCAGTGTGGGTAAATACCACCTAATTGACTGGAAGCCTGAGTGGAACAAAAGATAGAGAAAGAGCTAATTTGCTCTCTCTCTCTCTCTCTCTCTCTCTCTCTCTCTCTCTCTCTCTCTCTCTCTCTCTCTCTCTCCTTCCTAGAAAGGGATATGCCTCTTTACCTTCTCTTCTGCATTTGTCAGATTTTCCATTTACTGAGATAAAAAACCTGACACCCCAATTTAAAGATGAGGATGTTTATTCCGGCTCATGATTTCAGAGGGTCAAGTCCATAATAGACTGCCATGAAGACAGAAGTGGTGTGGTGAAAGAGTGTGCAAAGAGCAAAGCTGTTTACCCTGTGGCAGCCAGAAAGGAGTACAGCAGAATAACACCAGAGAGGAAGGGGCCAGGGACCATATACTGTATCCTAGGTCATGTCTCCATGATCCTCCCAGAAACACCCAGAAGTGTGGTCTCTTAATCCTGGGAGGTAACGCCCAAGCCACTCAAATTGATACAACTAAGCTTAACCAACATATTCTACCCCTTGTTAACTTGCCACCCAAACACATCTCTTAAAGCATACTTAATCCTCAGATAATCAAAAGGTCTCAGTTGCACCTAACAAGATGCAGTATTTTGAGTACAACAAAAAAAGGAATAATTTTTCCCCAAAGTCTTAAAAATTTCAGCATGCATCTCTCTTTCTTTTTCTTTCCTTCTTTCTTTCTCTCTCTCTTTCTTCTTTCTTTCTTTATCTCTCTCCCTCTCTTTTCTTTCTTTCTTTCTTTCTTTCTTTCTTTCTTTCTTTCTTTCTTTCTTTCTTTCTTTCTTTCTTTTTTTCTTTCTTTCTTTCTCTCTGTACCAAGGAACAGACTCAGGACCTTGTGCTTGCAAGGCAGGCACAGTCCCACTGAGCTAAATCCCTGGCCCTAGCATCTTTCAAAAGTACAAGTTTCATATGAGATTCAAGCCAAACTCATCTACAAACATCTATAAAAGTTAAAAAACAAGTTATTACATCTAAGGGTGCAATGACACTGGGTAAACACTTCCTTTCAAAAGAAAATAATAGGGGGAGAAAAGAGAATCAAACCAAAGGGAATTCAATACCTATCAGGGAAAACATTAAGTCCAATAGCTCCATAACTGCCATGGAGGGCACACAGTGATAATGTGTGTGTTCCAGAAGCCTTGACCAATCCTACCCCAATGGTCTTGGTATTCCAAGCTTCATGGCCCTTCTCTTGGGCTAGTTCCACTCATGACCTGCAGCTTTATTTGGAGACTGTTCCACACCTCTGACTTCCTGCAGTGCAGTTTCACTTTATCTTCTACTTCTTCCTTACAGCTTTCTGCACTGTCCCCTCAGAGGCTCCTTGCCTGAGCTCCAATGTCTTCCTTTGAAATCTGCATGGAAGCTTCCCTAACACCAAAATTCTCACATTTTATATGCTTGGAAAAAACTTCATTTTTTTGAAATTTCCATGTAATGTTAGTGTGAGCAGTACATATACCCACCTGGAATATGGTTTTAGTGGCCTTTACCTGTCTTCATGGATGAGCATAGGAAAAATTAGTTCTGCAAAATTCCCTATGTGGCCTTTCGTAAGCAGAGGTAATAGAAACTGTTCTCAAATATAAGGTTTGAAATTTGTGCCTTGAGCCTGCAATAGGTGGTGTCTTGATCATTCTTGAGATATCCTCAAGGCATCTATAGTTTTGTCCCTGTACAAAGTATGTGCCTTCTTTTTAATAATGATAATCTCTTTGGTACCCATACCTCCTTTTACCCAAACTTTACACATAATTTCTTTTGGGCCACAATTTAAGTTTCTTAAATATTTTTGTTCTGGTTTTTACTTCTGATTTTCACTATAAATCTGTCTAAAAACAGCCAGAGTGTTAGGCTGCCTTGAAATTTGTTCTTCTAATCAGTGCACTACCCTTAATTTCAGTCTTCTACAAATTCTCTAATGAGAAGGGAAAAGTTAGACACTTTTTCCAGAATGTAACATGCACAGCCTCTGTTCCAATTGTCACTGGAGTCCTTTTTGCCACCTGAAACCTCACAGTCTAATCAAGTTGAGATAACTGAGTTTAACCATCACACCTTGAATGTTTCCAGGTTAAATATCACTTAAAATGTATTTGGTTGGAAAGTTGAGAAGGTATAGTCCATGATCTTTAACAGTGATTGTCAAATTGACAGTATTAATAAATGCTTATATCCGTAAAGCACAATTTTGAGTGTGTCTGTGGGGTGTTTCCACAGATGACTGGTAGGTAGTTCAGCAAACTAATGAATGAAGACTCACCCTGGTTGTGGGTAGCACCATCCCAATAGCCTTGCTGCCCAGATAGAATGGGGGAGGAAGAAGGAATAAGTCAGTCTAGATTTTAAAGCCCCACTATACTTGATCAGGCATGTCTTCTGAATTTGCTATTATCTTCTGACATTAGACTACAGTTTCTTCAGCCTTTCAGTGGAAACTCATACCAGTGACTCTCTAGGAAACTTCAGGACTCAGTCTTGGATTGGTGTTGCATCCTTGATTCCTATTGTTCTGCAATTTTCATTTTTTTGGACCAAAGATCTCCTGAATCATGTGGTTCTTCATCATGCAGATGGTGATTGTGGTCTATCCTGTCTTTGATCATTTATCTTTATAAAATAAATCTCTCTCTATATATAGATATAGATATAGATAGAGGTTCCTCAGTACTCAAACTTAATTTGTTCCATAATTTTGGAAAAGATGAACATGTATGTGTTTGTGTAGAAAAGATAGCTGTGATCATGTTTGTCACCTGATGCAGTGTTTGCAAACGAAAACAAAATCTTACTAAATGCTTCTATTTGTGAACCAAATTGTTGCAAATAAAAGAATTTGTAAACCAGAGTACCACTATATAGTTCCTCTGGAAAAGCCTTAAAAATACACATTGCATTTAAAGTGTATTAATAATATAAGTAGCATAGCAGTGATTTTAAATTACTAGGAGAATGTTCATAGATTATATGCAAACAACATCATTTTATGTAAGAAACTTGAGTATATACATGTTTTTGGTATTTTGAAGAAATTCTTGAACCATTCCTCCATGACACTAAATGATGACTTTCTGTCTATCTATGTATCTATCCATCTATCTATTCACATACCCATCTCTCCTATTATGATTTAAATAGGGAATTTACTCCAAATATTCGTGCTTAATCTCCACTGCATCAATGTTCAGAGATGGTGCCTAGCAAGGTGACAATATCATGAGAACTTTATCAGTGAGTAAACCACTGATTATATCATAATTTGATGTCATTATTGGGAGATGATGGGAACAAGAGATGGGGCATTGTTGAAGGGAGTTGATCAAGGCAGAAAGAATGACCTTGGGAACTACGTCCTGTTCCTAGCCCTCGCCTCTTTGAAGTTCTTACCCTCTCTGCTTCCTGACTGGCATGAAGTGAGCACCTTTATTCTGCCATGCTGTTCTGCCATGTTTTTACCTCACCACAGGCCTACAGGGAACAAAGCTGGCCAATCATGGACAGAAACATTTGAAACTACGCACCAACATAAATATTTTCTACTTTAAATTGATTCTCTCAGGTATTTTTTCACAGCAATGAAAAGTTGACTAACACAGATTTGTCTACTGACACACTGTTAGGAGGTAGGGACTGTTCAGAAAATGTATGCCACTGGAGGGTGTGACCTAGAATGGTATGCTCTTATTTTTGACTCTTTCCTTTTCTCTCTGCTTCCTAGATTCCATTGTTTGAGCACCTTTTCCTCTGCCATGCCCTCTGTCATCCCTTTCTGCCATGGAGAAAGAGGACCGTGGGGTGAAACCACGAGCCAAAGTAAACCTCTCTATTAAGTTGTAAGTATCAGGTATTATGTGTCAGTGACAGGAAAGTGACTAAGAGACTTGGCATAACCCATGTGTCACTGGTGTTACATGTATACAGAATGCAAGAATTATAGGTTCAAGGTGGTTTTTACCAACATTGCAAAGGAAGGGGTGGTAGATACGGCAATGCCTTTCAGGGTTAGTATCCTTGCAGGCAGCCACTCATAGGCCTATGCATGAAGCTGTGAGAATGAAGCTGAAGATGCAATGGCTCCTGCAGGAAATTAGCAATGCAAGGAATGTAGAATGTGTGCCAAGAAAACCAGCAGCCTTTCCACAAAATCAGTCCAAGAAAGGCTCATGGGTAGCATCTAACAAAGCTGTAGGGACACTGTGGACTTTTGAAGTTTAGTCATACCACCTTGTGACCTGAATCCTGGATATGTAACTTAAAGATTTATTTTTTTCCTTGCTGAATTTCTTTGTTGCTTCAGTCCAATTCCTCCTTTCTATTTTCCTATTCCTCCTTTTGTAACGGGAATGCTTACCCTGTGATAATATGTGTTAGAAGTATGTAACTTGCTTCTTCAGTTTTCACTGTAGCATAGAGCTAAGAGTTTGCATTTCATATCAGATAATACTTTGGTTTGGGACTTTTAAGTTATCCTACAATTGTTAAAACTTTGGCACGTCTTGAAAAAAGACAAAATGCATTTTGCATAGTGATATGGACATGCCTTTTTTAAGGCCAGAGATGGAATGTTGTGGTTTGCTTATGATATACCTTCCAAAAGATTCTTGTGTTGAAGATTTATTTGCTGATGGTGTCTGGGAAGGTGATTCAATCATGATGGCTTTATCTTCATCAATGGATTAATCTACTAATGAGATCATAACTTGATGGTATTATTGGGAGATGATGAAAACAGGAGGTGAGACTTAGTTGAATGGAGTGGATCATAGGGTCATGACCTTAAAAGGTACACCGTGTTCCTGGAGAATTTCCTTCTGGCTTTCACATACTTTCTCTGCTTCTTAGCTGCCATGAGATAGCAGCATTCTTCTGCCATGCTCTTTTTGCTATAATGTTCTGCCTCTCCTCAGATGCTTGCAATGAAACCAGCCAACTGTGTACTGAAGCCTCTGAAACTGTGAGTCAAAATTTATCATTTCTCCAGTAGTTGTTTTTCTTAGGTATTTGGTCATACTAATGAAACCTGATTAATACAAAACCTTACTGGTTCTTTTTCTCTGGAAAATTCTGACTGATGTACATAACTTTAATTACTGTTTCTATGCTAAGGAATCTCAATGTCTCTTTTGAATTTCCTACTGTATTCTGTTTTGGATCACAAAATTGATATGACTTAGGCTTGAACTAGCTAGCTTGGGCTGGTGACTAGCAATGGTGCTTAGTCATTATCAATTATTATTATTATGTTTTTGCATTTCAGTAAATGATATTGACCTAATTCCTGGATTTATATGTCTAGGAGTTTTGTTTATACCTCTATGGTCAACTTGTATACGATTCACTACTGAATTTAGTCAGGATTATGTTAAAAATATTTTACAATCTATTCACTACCTATCTTCATATCACCAACTTAGTTCTGTACCACCATATTTCTGACTGTTGTACTCAATACCCATGTCTCATTTTCTAATTTTCCTTCCCCTCTTCTGGTTCAGCTCTCATAGGCTTGGTCCATCAAATGTCAATGTGGTTTATAAAGTATAGAAATCAAGTTATATAATTTGTCCTCTTCAAAGTAAATGAATAAAGAATACCCTTTAATAATGAATAAAGAAAACCCTGTTCTTTGTGCATCACTATAAATTATTATCAAACTTCCAAGACTGTAACATGTGCATATCTGTACAACTTCAGATTGTACAACAACAGGTCAACTACGTGACCTCTTTCTCTTTAATCAGTGATGTCAGCTATTTAATTCCTTTGAGGAAGATCAAACTTTTTTCTAATATAAAGCATTTTATTCTTGTTTAGTTCTCTCCTCCTAAAATGACCATAGACTCATTTATTACTTAGAAAAATTTTTATTACTTAAGAAGTTTTTCATTATCTTTTAGAGTTCAATTACATAATGGAGCACATGTATTTTAATTTTTCATAGTTTTGAGTCAAATTTAAAATGATATTTCTTTTTGTTAATTATCTGCCTTAATTACTAAAATCTGAATTCAAAATGTATCCATTTATTTTTGTTCATTAAAATTCTAGAACCTAGAATAGTGCAACAGGGGTACTTACTATGTTTACATATTTTTAAAAAGCAATAGAAAACTCAAATTACAAAACATTTTGTATATACATTTACCATACCTTATTAAAATTAAAAATTTTTAATTTTATTTATAATAGGATTTTTATTTACTCCCTAGAAAATTTGTTATCTATACCAGCTTTCACTGTGTTCTGCATAGTAAACTCAAAGATAATTTGAATTTTTTGAGGTTAACCAATTTGATTACCTAAAATGTTAAAATGATAGCAGAATGGATTTTGGTGTATAGACATGGTACAATTTGATTATTAAGCAAGATATATAAGGCTATAAATTCGATGTATTCAGAGTTCTATAATCAAGCCAGTTTCAACTTTTACTAGTTAGTATTTGAAGATGAAATAATATTGTAAACATGGTTGACCAGAGAATCAGAAGGAATTTTAAATGAAATAAATCATAATAGACTCAGTAAATAAGACCAGTTAGGACATAGTTTTGAGGCTTCACATTTCTTTTTAAACAAACACTAAAAATAAACATTTCTGTTTAAAATTTAGTAACTCTAGCATATTATAAATATGGTTTTCAAAAAGCTTTGTACTAATTTGTATTATACCATTGAAGGTTCATTTAAAATAAAATACAGGTGCTAAATAAAGACTACATAATTATTACTGATTTATTATTGTTTAAATAAGAGGAATATAAATTCTTATTTTTAATTTAAGGAAAATGAAAACTCTTCACTACTTAAATGCATCTATATCTTTAATTACAGATTTCATTTTTTAATTTGCTGCAAATTGTGTGAAAGGCCCTCCTAAATATGAGATCCACATAATATTTCAGCAATATTTTAGAGTACTTATATAAAACCAAGAATTAGATTTTATATATCAATTAACACTATGGAGCTTTATTGTAGGTGTCATTTATCAACTTGTGAGGCATTTGAAATAGAACACTCTTTTGGCTCATGTTTTGGTATTATTTTAAGATTCCTCGTTCTGTACATGAGTTGGATGTGATAATGTACTTTTTGGCAGCCTATTAAAATGCTTTCAGAGATACATGTAATCCAGTCTTTGCAGAAGTTTTTGAAAATAAATAGACCAAGCTTCACTGGGTAGGTGGGAATATGCTATTTAGTGATTTTTACTCTGCAATAAATGTTTTCTTTTATGGAATAAAATTTAATAAAATGTAGTTATACTCTAAATAATTACACCAGCACTTATCACCTATCTGTTCTCTCTTCTTGGCCACACTGAGGTTGTTGTATATAACACCTTAGTCTATACTGGGGCCTGTCCCCAGTTTCAATATCTAGAATCAGACCAACTTTAGGATCATATCCATGAATTAAATACATAGTGAATAATATTGGATGAGATGTTGTAAGAAGAACTGCTGTTAAAGGTCTTGTTCTCACATACACAATAGAATATATGTCTTCTTTTCTGAAGGAAAGTTTGTCACACTGTCCCTCACTGCAATATTTATTGGACATGTGTTGTGGCATGAGCTGAGAGCTTGTTTTTAACTCATAAGGAAGCACAGGGGGACTGTATTGAGAAGACACAGCTAAGGTCCTGTATACTGGACAGAGCTGTGGATAGAGCTAGGGGTTGTCTTCAAGGGGAAGGGATGAGTATGTATTTGATGGGAAGGATGTAGAACAAGTTCAACCATGACAGAAGTTGTTTGCTATTTTGTGCTGCTATTGTTTGCACAGAAACATAATGTTTATCACCTTCATTTTAGTTAGATATACACATCAATTCTAACTATGGAATGTGAATGATATTAATGCACTGATTTTTCAGGATGCAATATAGACTTACCAAGCCTTTTACTTTTGGAAATAGAATAACCAGATAGGCAGAGTTATCTAGAATTCACATGCTGCACACAATATATCTTCAATAGTCTTGAGTTCCTGAGTGAATAAATAGTGCAATATGAGCTAACTGAATAACAATCCCACCTAATACTGTTTATCTCATAAATAAACTGGATATTTTTGTTATTAATTGAAAATTTAAAAAGTAAAAGTGGTCTATTAAAAAAAGCTTTTTCTTTGTCAAGTGGTATTTTGGTAAGGGAATACATTAAATACAGGGCACATAATTTATAGGATTATTTTGTGATAATTACCCAAAAAGTCAAATACAGAAGAGTGCAAGAGATTAACCACACATTAGAGGCCCAAACAATCCAGCCAAGGGCCGGATACCATAGCTAATGTCCCACACAAGTCCAGCCAGTACCCTAGAGCCCACAGTAATGTCTCATGCTTGTCCATATTGAGGATCTGCACCTCGAAGCCCCAAAGGCCTGTGATGGAAGCCAGAAAATCTACACTGGTTGGATAAAGGATTTGTGCCACTAAGCTGAGGGATCTACATTGGAGCCAGGAAGTGATTCTCATGGTGAAGATTAGAGCTCCCCTGATGAAAACAGCAGCCATCCCCAGCAACAGCAAGGCCCTGAGCTCCTCCTCCAACAAGAACAGCCTAGTCTGCATCAGGGAAACCATCCACAGTAAGCTTCTCCTAGAAAATCAACAGCCCACAATCTTCCACTCCAGTTCTCTTTTTATGGTTATTGGCAACAATGCGCGGATGGGTCTTCCATCTCCAGACCAGGCTGATTCAGTTCAGCTGGGTGTTACAAGTTGACCATTAGTTAATCCACCATAAGTGGCCAACATAATCAATACAGTTGGCCAAATCTCAGTTTTTGATGATATTAACTTTCATCTTGTACAGTCTGGATGTTGTTTCTTGCAAAGAGAGGGGGAGAGAGAGAGAAGAGACAGAGGCTCAGCTGCCTTAAGGAAACTGAGGTGAATACCTACCCATTTTTGCTTAAAATGAATACATGCCATCTATCAGCCAACACCTTCTTCCCCAAATCTATTTTGACATATTATAGTTCAAATATCAGGCATGTGGGAACATAACTCTGTGCTGTGCATGGCATGACTGTATGCTAGTGCAGTGTCAGGAATGAGGTGAATGATGACATTGCAAATTGAAGTCATCTGCTTATTTTCCACATACTTTCTTATAGCAACCAGCTGCACAGGAATTTCTCCCATGTTTCTTTGCTCCTGACCTCAACCCCAAGAGTACCATCCTTCAAAGGGAAATGTAAAATCTCTTGAGAGAAGAACTATATTACTAATTTATCTTTGTTCTGATCTTTTATAAATAATCATGTATTTTGTAGTCTGATATCAATATTTTAGTTCACATACTTTTCTTAATGTATATTGTGCACTGGTCAAAAGAAGAAAAAATATTGAAATATTAACCCACTATTGTGTCGACCCAATTAATGCCAAACAAATAATGGGAATCTTGTACATATACGTTAAAATAAATAGAGGAAATGTTGATATTCCATAAATAGCTGAGAAATGAAAGGCTGTGCTACTCTAGTTTACTATAATTGCCACAGGTAGAAAGAAATACAGCCTCAATTACCTAGTCTTGCCTTTAAAATAGTCTTTTTAAACTGGAAATTCTAAATCATAGTTTCTAAAAGGCACACTGCTGACACACTGACCAAACTTCTAGCTCTACACTTATTCATACACATTTGAAATAAAACAAATAACAATTCTTTATTTTGAAAATCACTGGGATAGGCTAGGGTCTCTGCATCATATACTTGACTATCTAATTTCTTTATGTTTGTATGTTCCAAAACTTATATATTTTGCATGTATTTAAAATTGCAAAAAATTTTATATAAGTGGGTAGTTTTCTGTTTATATTAACAAGTATTCAAATTAAAATAACAAAATTCACCTTTCTGTTTATAAAAATTTTGCGTGTTGTAATATAAAAGGAAGCACTAAACTTTAAGTTAAAAGGATATACTCTCACCTCTAAAGATCAGTTTGATGACATTGAATAAGCCTGTTGCATTTTTTCAACTCAAAAATGAGGATTTGATAATTTCTAAGGTAAATTGATAATGAAATATTTCTATTATCCATGAACCATCCCTATAGAATTATAAATATTTATTTGAGAGTCATAGAGAATGAAAGAAGAGGTTATGCTGTCAGATTTTCATGACAACATTTGAAGTAAATTTTATACTTGCTTATAGAAGCACCTAAAGAACATTGACAACATACATGGTTCTTTCTGGATGAATACCGTAACTAGTATTATACCATCATTTCTTGACATTTTGTCTCTGGAAAAAATTTTTTACAAGAATGATTTGACAGTTCAGCAGAAACTATGAAGTTTCTTGACATTTGAATATATACTTGATACAACAAACACACAGTCTCTGTATTACCTTGCCATGTTTTTACTTTGCTTATTTTTCATATCATATTCCTTTAGCTTTTAGTAGCTGGTATCATATGATGTGCACAATAGATGAAAAGTTCCCTTGGTGTTAATTCTCGGCATAGTTTTTTATACCAGACAGAAATGCTACCCACCTCTCAAGTTTTAAAAGTGGCACAATTTCAGGTAATCATTATAAATATTATATGAAATTGTTCAGCCCTACTGATTCCAAGTATACATAGGCATTCATCAAAGGCTCAGGAGGCTTTCTTTTCTTAAAAACAAAACAAAACAAAGCAAAACTTTTTTACTAGTACATGATTGCACTACATAGTGGTTACTTTTATTATGGAGAGTTAGTTTGTGTGCATAAAACACCTTAATTGTTTTATCTTTCTAATATTTGAAACATCCATAAACTTTCAAGAAAAAGTGAGAATAATCATAAGTATAAAACATGTGAGAGTCTTGCAGCAACATTCCTTTCTTTGCAGCTTGGTCTGTCAGATAGGTAAATACACTCATCACTTATTCTTTTTTAAAGCTATTGATTTTCCTGCAAACATATTGTTCTGAAAATATATCAAAAACATTCACCTGACTAACATGATTCATATAAATATCTTTGTCAAAGGTTGGTACTAAGACAATAACCTAGTGGTTGCTTCTGCCATTACTGTATGACATGATACGCTGGTCTACTGTGTCATTTGTTCTGCTCTGACTGAACTCTGTTATAATTCTCTTTCAGTAGCATTCCCTCAGAGGAAAAATTTTACTGCTATTTTATAATTTAGCAATTTAGTATTTATGTCTTTAATCTGATCAATGAATTCAACTTTTCAGAGATATACACAAAAATATACCTCATAATTAGATACAGCACAAGGCAGTGATCTTTTAAACTGTAAGACAAGCTTCATTTTAAAGTTTTCATTTACTTGGCAAATGTTAGAGATTGCTCAACAGAAAGAAAAAAGTAACACAACATTTATGAGGAAAAATCTATCTCTTAGTGAAATTTATCATTTTATAATCAGCTCACTGATAAATGAAAGAGACCGGAAATATTTTACTACTTTACATCTCATGCATTTTCATTTGTAAGTTACATCGATGAGAAATTCTTCCTGCAATAAACTATTGATCTCACCAGTTATAATGATATGAAGGACATAATATGTTAGCATGAGGATATCTGAATGTCTGGCTTTCTTTTCTGTTAAGGTAGATACATCACTTACATTTGTTTCTAGAAAAGAAAAAAAGACATCACCCGGTATCTTTTTCTCATTGTATTCCATTTCCACATAATGTTTACCTTACTATAGAAAGGAAAAATGAAATAAAACTCAGAAAGATATTCAGAGTGTTGAAAATAGCAACACACTTCAAGAGGCTATAATTTCAACAAGTATTTAATTTAAAATCAATTTCTAATCTAAAAAATGCCATCATCCAATGCTTTCCTAGGATTTTGTTCGTGGAAAGAAAATCCTACAACAAAATTATAGGTTATTTCTCAGGAAATCTGCTTAATAACGTTAAATACCCAAACATCTTTCTGACCAATTTGCATTTTTTAAATTACTAATAATATTCACAGTTAGTTGTTTCATGTGACATTACTTTTTTCTTCATCTTAGTCCTTTCCCTCCATGGGAGAACTGACCCCAAGACATTACAGATGCTAAGCAGGCACATTACCTGTGAGTTACAGCCCCAAGGGGCTGCGGATTTAGCTCAGTTGTTTCGGTACCTGCCTTGCAAGCACAAGGACTCAAGTTCAATCCCTGCTACCAAAATAATAATAATGATAATAATTAAAAAATGGCCCCCACCTGAGCTACAGCCCCAGCTCTATTTGAGATTTTTGTTGTTGTTTTTCCTTTGCAGCAAGTTTCCAAGATGCATCTTCTCCTTAGGAAACACAAAGTTTGTCTGAGAAAGAAAATTTTAATTCAATATCTGTACTCTTTCTCTTTCTCTCTCTCTTTCTCACTCATACAAACACACACAGACATAATATTTCAAGAGAGGAGGTAAGGGAGACTGGGAAACTGTGGGAAGAAAGTGAATGAAAGGAGAGAGAGAGAGAGAGAGAGAGAGCGACTGAGACTTAGACTATGTGCTTACCATATGGTAGATACTTGCTTATTTTGAAAATAAACAAAAATAGTGTTATAGTTTGTGTTTAGATGTCCTCCAAAGCCTCATGAAATCATAGATGGTGCTTTTTGTTAGAGAGGCTGGATCTAGAATGTGTGATGCTGAGATTAAGGGTGTGTGATTACCAGCTGATTGGAAGCTGCCCTAAACCAGGTAACCTAAACAAAATATAAAAAATATCTTCGTAGTTATAAGATGTGAAATCTTGCAGTTCTTGTTATTTTGTTTTCTTCATTTGCCCTTATATCCAGTAGGTAACTAAGTACTCTCTTTTCAGGCATTATTGTGTTTGTCACAGCTGTGCTTTTTGCTGTACTTGTATTGGTCCACAAGAAATTACAGTGTCATTATCTATCCCCTGGATGATTACATAGTTTTCTGCTTTGTTTTGTTTTTTGCCTGCTTGAATTAAACAAGGACTGTATTTATCAATTAATTTTCTTAAAGGAAAAGTATGCGCATGTTTCTGTGCTCAAAAGATTCAAGTCAGCGGCATCTTTTCGTCACTGTGGCTCACTTCTCTGACACTACATTTACCTGAAATTCAAGGAACAAGGAACTGTCATAAACAACTATCTTCATTTACACCATTTTCATTCCTTATGTTCATTCATACTCCATATCTTTTTATTTCTAAATGCCTACATTTTCTCCATTTTCAAGACAAGTGCAAACATTACTTATTCCACAAACTGTTCTATTCTCCAAGGTAAATATTCTCTTTCCTCTTTCTGCATTCCATTTCTCTTAATCCTTAAACTTCTTATGACTGACATATTTTCCTTTTCATGTACATATGCTACTTGATTTACACTGGGATCTTGATCTGAAAATTCATTGAACATTGGAAATATCATAACTCAAAATGGATTTCACACACTTAATCTACCAAATATTTCACCTTTCAACTCGATACTCTGTAGAACAGTCTTTTCCCCTGTGATTTCCTGGCTGACTGGAAGCTGGTGTTCCTGCTGCTGTCCACTGCTGTATTGCAAGAAGCACTGTGTCACGTATCTCTGGCCTGAGAAAGATCAAAACTCAAAGTACAGTTTCTTCTGAATTTGTATCACTTTTACAAAGCATCATTATGAAGTCAAAATACCATAAACTAGACCATTATAAGTCTGGGACTATCAGAAGTTATTTATAAATGTACTGTAATAAGTTGCCAACTATCTTCTAATATCCACAAATAGAAGATCCAGATATGTTTCATTTATGTTTTCCTTTAATACGCTATATTTTGTTCACTCATGTAGAACAGATACACATCAAACCCTTATTGTAGCAAGGTAAGTTAACAAAAGAAGTGTTAGTCTTTTAATTATTTTACAGTTCTTTTTAAGTACTACTATATTTATTCAGTACAGTTTATTATGAATGTTCAGAACTATGTACTTAAGAAAAATAAATAAAATATAGTAACATTGTAGAAAAAGGAAACATTTACAAGGGATGTGATCCTCAAAGAGTTATCTAATTGTTCTTGTTTCTTTTTTTAACTCTTCATGGTTAGCATTTTTGCAATTTCAATGCTAAATCTTATTCTTTAGAGGACATATACTGAAACAAAATCCACTTCAATTCTCAATTGGTATCTAGTTTAAAATCATATCATTTTAATATACTTAGAATTCTATGTAGCAAATATATTAAGAGGATTATATCTTCCCTCAGAGTAAGCTCATCTTCTTTAGGGAAAAACCAATAATCAACTACCATGGTTGTTAAGATTACTAAATTTAGAACCTTTTTAGAAGGACCATTGAAGTATTTTGAGGATTTGTTTTCTGGGAAGAAATCATATATTCTATTTCTTTGTCATTTGGGAATTATACTATAAAGATTATCACTGCAGACTGATAGAGAAAAATTTTTTTTCTCTTTTGAGAAAACTGTGAAAACATTAACCAAGTTAGATTACATGCCTGTGAGGTAAAACTTTAATAACTATTTTTGCCAGTAATAATGAGAGTAGTTATTTGCTTATTATTTCATGAAAATTTCTGGCCTCTGGAGACACTGATTTAAAAGATACATCACCAAGTTTGCAATTCTTCTCATGGAAGAAGCACAACATTCTCCATTGGCCATTGTACTAAGAGAGTAGATCTCACTATGAATTTAAAGTAGGCCCAACATACTCACAAAGAACTTTCCAGTAGCAAAGTGAGAACTGTGATCAAGCCAGTAGAATATACTAGATGATAAATTTAAAAGAATTTTAAATATTCAAATATTAACCTCCATGTGGATAAAATATTTTAGTGAAAGTATACTGATTTTCAAACAAGTTAGTATCTCATAAAGACATGCATAATTTTTATTTCCTCTATTTCATTTTGCATATATGTTATTATTCACTCATTCTCCAAGTATAAAATTAGAATTTACAGTTGACCATGAATTTGAAATGAATAAGATTGTATGTTTTTCCAAGCTTGTTTTCTGCAAGTTTCTATAATTCTATGAAACATCATTTTCACTGTGATTCATTCTATAAATATTATTATTATTATTATTATTATTATTATTATTATTTGGTACTGGGGATGGAACTTGGCACCTTGTGCTTGCAAAGAAGGCATTGGAACCACTGAGCTAAATCCCTGGCACCCTTCTACAAATATTATTAATTTTTTTAGTCTTATTTATCCACTTTATATGCTTGCCAAACAGAATAAAGTAACTCTGTATTTTTCAGATTCTTTAAACAATACAAAGTTGTATCAGTATAATGCTAAAGAGTTGTGCATCCTCAAAATTCATACATTGAATCCCTCACCATGAATTTGACTGCATTTTGAAATAGGATTGTGATGGAAGTAAAGTGAAAGGAGGTAAGAAGCATGGAGTTCTGACCAATAGGACTACTGTCCTCATAAGAAGAAACAGCAGCCAACTCTTTCTCTCTGCTCTCCCATGCTCCTCTTCTCTACCATGGGATACCAGTATGCTGACTGTCTTCAACCCAGGAGCCCTCACCAGACCCTGATAATTTTGGTACCTCTGAGCTCAGAGTTTTAGTTCTTCAAACTGAGAGAAAAAGTTTTTGTGGTTTAAGCCACCTAGCCCGTGGTATTTTATGATGCCTTCACAGATGAACAGAGAGAAGACTTAAAAAGATAGCAATAAGTATTTTTCTGAGTATCAAGTCAAATAATTTGAAGTACAGAAATCAACTAGAAGCACAATTCTTATAATATATTCATGCAATAGATTTCTATGTTCATATTAAAATGATATATAGTTACTGAAATGGCATATACATTATAGTATTAAAAATGAAAATTATAAAGAATGTTCATTACAGGCCATTTGTTTTATGTATCTGTGTTTATATTTATACACACATATATATATATATATATGCTATGTGAAAATGTTGATGATGGCTATTTGGTAGAATTATGAATCATTTTAAATTTCTTTTTTCTTTATTGTTTTAAATAAATGTGTATTAATCATACAATAAAAAGAGAATTATTGATGTTTTTAAGTGCAATTTATCCTAATTTTAAAATATTGCAATTTAGGACCACAAGAAAATAAAAAGACAACAACAATATTACATATGAATGATATATGTTGTGCTTTGGAAAAATTTTGAGATATATAATATTTCAAAATTGAACTTCTCGGATGGCAATGCAAGGAGATACATTTGTTGTCAGATGGTGTGATGTTCTGGAATTCTAGGCTCTTTGTATATCACCCAAAGAACTGATGATCAGGTGAACACAACTTTCAATGAAAGGAAATGAAGATTCAAGGGAAAGGAAGAAAAAAAAAATGAAGTGAAGGAAGAAAAGAAAAGAGTGAAGAAAAGAAAGGATAGGAAGAGATAAATTCTGCAAACAGGATGGGCCACTGCAAAAAACAGGAGGAAAGCAGAACTGCATGATTACTGTGGCAACAATATCAATGGTTGCTGTCTTTCATATCCTCCTAGATTTCATCTGTTGAAAGTTGCTCTGACCAAGCATCCTGGCTATAATTGAATCCTGCATCCTATTTGAAGCCAGCCTGCCATGCCCTAATCTCTGTCTCACATTTGTATTTTGAAAGTCTTCCAGGTACTTATATTAAAATTTTAGAATTTATATTCTAGAGAGGCATGATTGTTAATTTTTATGTTAAATTGAATGGATTAAGATATACCTAGATGATCAGTGGAGCACAGTTCTATGTGTGTCTATAGATGACTGACACACAGGCCTCAAACTTAGAAGGGAAGACCCACTTTTAATGTGGGTACCACCAACCAATAGGCTTGTAGCCCGGGTGGAATAAAAAGGGAAAGAAGAAGGAAGTCTTCCCTTTTGCTTCTCTGGAGGAGCTTTGGTCTTCACCAATACCTTTGGCTATTTGTCTCCAGTTCCTTAGGGCTTCCAGCACAGACTTTTTTAATTTCCCCACAGGGATTCTTACCAGAATCTGCAGTGAGCTCAAGGCTTACAATTTTCCACTGGCTCTACGAATTCTCCAGTACATACATGGCCATTTTTTATTTTTTTATTTTTTATTTTTTGGTACCAGAGATCGAACTCGGGTCCTTGTGCTTGCGCAGCAGGCTGCGAACCCACTGAGCTAAATCCCCGGCCCCATTTTGTATTCTTTATCACTGATTTGATCCCTCAGGTGGCCATTTTAAGCCTACTTACTGAATCCTTTATATATCTTATATACGTACATTTTATATTAAATTTGCTTCTCTGATGAACCCTAAAAGATAAATCATTTTGTAAAATAATCAAAAAGGGCATTAGACTCTTTGTTAGTTACTTTTCTCTCATTACTGAGACAAAATACCTGTCACCAAAAATTGGAAAGGAGGGGGTTTATTTGACTTACAGTTTGTAGAGGTTTTGATCCATAATTGGCTGGCTCCATGGCAGGGATGACAAATAGGCATCACAGAGGAGAAACAACATAGTACCCACACAGTAGTAAAGGCAACAACAAGGTTTAATGCCACCTTTCTGCCCCTTTTATCTTATTCAGACTACTGGGATTAGGGCTGTGCCAAACTAATAATTCACATGTAGTGGTTTAATAATCCCTCTCATGCCCTTAGCCTGAGCAACACACATTCCAGATTCAACTACCTCCGAAAAAGAAAGTCCCTCATCCACATGAGGCTTTGGGGGAACATCTAAGCACAAACATAGCAGTCCCTGTCTCTAAAGCTGGTTGACACTGAAGTACAATTAAATAACACCAGGATAGGTCAAAACAGAAACTACTAGAGAAAGCAAACCTCTTAATTGAACAAGGGATTCATTTTTTACTTGGTCCATAAATCATGCACCTGACCTTGTTTATAGATTTTCCTCATCTGTAAAACCAAGATCAAAGCTCTAACTCTTATCTTTGTAATATATAAAATAAAACTTTAAAGTAGTTGTAACATTGTCTGATAAATATAAGTGTTGAGCAAAAGATAGTTTATACTGCCTCCCTCTTGCTATAAAAATATGTCCTGTGAGACAGGATCTAGTATACTTAGCTTCCTGCTGATGAAATAGGAAGATTGGAAAAGACACTCTCTGAAGTCTTTTGTGCTGACAGCACTGTTTTTCTCTCTTCAGCCCAAAGTTGTCTCCATATCCACAAATCACTGTTATGCACTAATGGTGCTGTGGCACAAGTCACATGCACCTCCCACTCAGACAATAGGTTTTCTGAATTATTCAGCAAACTTCATTATACTTCATATAAAGCATCTATCACAGGGAACTCTATCTAAGCTGTTGTGTTTATTAAGACTTTCAATGTTTTAATTACTGATAAAATAGGAATAGATCCATGTTCGATGTTAAACTGTTCTTATTTCATTTCAAGGCATTTGGGCATACATTTTATTCTTCAATTGAGTATTAAATTCTTTGTTATTATATTTTATGTTAAACATAAATTATAAAATAACATACTACACTGTGGATAAAAATCAATGTAAAATAACAGTTTTTGAGAGCTGCTATTAAAATATAGTGATTGCCTTTATGAAGTATACAGTCGATTATCTCTTTTTGAAGGATTAAATTTACAATTATAAGTAACTTTAAGATATACTGATATGTACCTAAAGAGAAAAAAAATGCTTTTGTTTGAAAAGAAAGGCCTTTGAGAAAGAATAAGAAAATGCACAACTTGTAATCTAAATCTAATGGCAAAAATTACAAAATACATAGGAATAAATCCATTGACAAAATGAAAAAACAGCAATATTTGGAGACCAATAGTTGAAAATATAGGAAAACATTTACATTAAATGGTAAAGAATGAAATAAGGATTAAAAGTGCAGATATTTAAGGGGAAATTTAGCTTTCCACTTTTAATGCTTACTAACTAGGGCCATTGCCTTAGCAAATATAAAAAATAGTTTAAATAGCAATTATTTCATAATTACATCACTAGTGTACCCATTAAACAAACAATACTTTTGTCACATGTAGATAACAAAACAAAATAAACAAGTTAGAGTATTATTCATATAGCTATTAGTAATTTTAAGTATAAAATGTTTTAATTTTTCACATGTCATTTGTTGTAACACATAAAAAATGATTATTTTCCTTAAAAATTTTTCAAAAACAATATTACCAAGTGCTTGACACTAAGGGAGGGTTTTTTCTAAAAGATATAATTTCTAAAGAATATCATGTTAATTAATTCTTTCCTGGGTTTCAGAATATCAATAACATCCTACTAGATATACATTATTTATCTAAATATAACTTTTATTTTAATTTGAAAATCTCAAAGTTAGAATTCTGTGGACATAAGATGATGAGGCCAACAATGTGATAGCCCTCAGGACAAAGAATGAGTCTTCAATGGCAGTGCAATTACATCTATCACATTTTTAAAAAGACAGTGTTTCATTTAAAAAATGACAAGGAAATTCATCATTAAGGATGGAACAAACATTAGGCGGCTGACGTGGCTTGGTCAGGAGGGGGCTGGACTGATGTTCTGAAGGATGGAACAGAGCTTTTCATAAGAAGCTTATTTATACATTGCAAGAAAGGAAATGTCTTTTACTGGTTAAACTATCCAGTAGCTTTGTGCGAATTGATGAATAAATATATTCATGCCTATAAATGAAAATGACCCTTACTGAGGAAAGCTGGTATAGTGCATGAATATATTCACAATGAGTGGAAGTGGATTTAAATGTCTTGCATTTAAAACGGTTGGTTCCTTCTTATTTAATCTGTTGTATAATTACAATATGATGAAGATAGTACTAATTATTATAATAGCATCATTATTCAATGCCATTTATCTGAAGACATCAAAGACATGTAGAAATTTCAACTAAATAACCCATTGCCTTAAGCGTCACAGGAAATACATTTATCCAAGGAACAGCAAAACAAAAAGAAAATATCTTCATGTCAAAAGAAAAGCAAGTTTATTTGCTTTCAAACTTGGTTTTAAGATTTCTGCTACAGAGTTAGAAAAGTGCCTGACATCTCTGAATAGGTCAATGTTTAATCTGTGGGATTCAAAGACTGAAAATTAAATTCTCTCAAAATCCTCCCTGTTTTTAAATTAATTCTCATAAAAATATGAAAAGCTAAATTCTGGTCAATGGCTGGAATTCTGCATTTGTTTTCTTGTGAAATCAAGTAATCTATCTCTAAGAGACATATTCATACTAATACACTTTCTACTTCTGAGGAGTATTAGGAAAGTTTGAGGACATCATAAACAGAGAAACTATGGTAATTGAATAATATCAAGATGTAGAATTTTGTCAAGAAATTTATGGAGTTTCATTATAAGAATAGTTGGTTAGAAGAGAAAAAATATTCAAATGCATGATAATTACTGAGTATGTAGATGCAATTGGTCATTCTCCTTCTTTTCCACATCTAAAAGCCAAAAACTAGCACTTATTTTTAATCCATTCCAAAGTTCAATCATTTTCAACCAGAAAAAGAAATTCCAAAGTTCTTTCAGAAATATTTTTATTTGAACAAAATGGAACAATTATCTAAATAATTTATTTCAAGAATTTTAGTAATTGTGTGAATGCTGATATTCATTGCAATCAAAGTTTCACATCCATATGAGCCATTCAACAAATACTTAGGGATTTATAACTCTGTGTGGTTGTACTTTATAAAATTATCTGATAGAACTTGTCCAGTAATTGGCCTATTTGGTCATTCAATAACTTTGAAGTTCTAAGTTTTATTAGAGGTATTATTAGCTTTTTATTCAGCTCCAAAATTCTATTTCATACCTCTGCAAAGAATCTAGGATATGTTCATAATATTGCATATATATTGAACTGTAACTGTGAAGAACATTAATGTCATTTTTAAAAGTTTCAAATCATATTCCATTTTTATGAGAATACTAACTAAAAGATGATTAGAAGCTCTCCTCTAAGGTTGTATTCAAGAAACCAGATGTCTGGATTCTCAGAAATTGGTCCTTAAGGGAAGATCTGTCTCAAGAATGACAACAAGGTTAGAGAGTTATATGAATTTTATGCCTTTTGTATTCTGATGAGGTGCCAAGACAGCCACATAAAATATGACTAAATAGACAGCATTAAGAAATGCTAATGATGACCAGAATGAACTCAAAAGACAAAGACTGAGGAGATTTGCATTAAGACCTCAAGTAAAGCAATTATTAGCAGTGTCTGTAGAACTAAATCTTACAGGTTGTTCAAATCCTTTAATACTGCCTCCTGCAGAAAGTAACTTTCTTTTCTTCCATACACAAGAACTATTTCAAGTTTACATGCTTGTCTAGCTTTATGTAGTGAAAATAATCATTTGTATATTTAAAATATGTTTATAATGAAACCAATATATGCCTCTAGCAATCATAAACTCTAGTTAGTGGTGTGAGGTGAGGTATAAAATGGAAGTGTATAAATAGTTAAGCAGTAGCTTCTATCATAAAGAACACTACAGAATTTTTAAAAAGCTAACATGACAAACAGGAGTAATTATAATGTCATATAGTTCTATTTTGTTTTTGATTATTTTCTATAACAAATATATGTTTATGCTACAATAAACTGATATTTTAGTGATAATGCAAAATCCAATTCATGAATTAAAAAGAATATTGCTGAGATGAAACATTTCTCCATCTTTACTTTTAGGAACTTTCATTTAGGAGAACAAGTGGAACTCCTTTTGGGAGGAGACTTGGTTTCTTTAATAGGTCGATATATCTTACCTTGAGTTTCTTAGTGAAAATACTTTGAAATAAATCATCTGATCACCATGAAATATTTAATCCGAAAGAGATTATAGGAAAACTGAGGTTAACTAAATACACTAGAAAATAGCTCAAGGACCTAGTTATCCTTTTCTAAAGAGACAAAATATCGGGAAATTTAATATTTGGAGTTATATAAATGTAAAGTTAAAAGATAAGGGCTTAGTAATTAATATATTGCAATCAAAAGTAAAGATTCAAACGTTTTGAAGCATGGTTTATTTGGTTAGGATGTGGAGCAAATGAAAGGAACTGACCACAGTCAGAAGCCAGAATCTACACACATCAGTGCACACATCTCTTTTACAGTTTCATTTTCACACTGAAGCTCAATCTCACAATCTCTCTAATTCCATATTTACACAGATTGGTTTAGAATATGCTGGGAAAGAATGCCCATGAACCTTGAAGTAAACACACTTTAAAAGGTTAACACTTCATATTTGAGAAACCTATTCAAAATAAAAATTAAAAGCAAAATATGATACATTTTGGAATTAATATATATGAATTAATATTTGAAGGGAAAATGAGTCACAGAATTTCTTTAGATCAATGATGATGAACAAACCCACTTATTTACTGCAAAGTGAAAAACTGAAATTACACCTGAATATTGATGTTTTAGTTTAGGAGAAACAACCCATACATTAACATCATTTGTCTTACAAGAGAAACAAAGTACAACAGGTTCGCCACTGATGCAAAAAGGGAGATTTAAATTTGTAAAGGGTTATGAAGTTTTTACAAGAGAAAATGAACATTGTGGACACAATTTGTTAATTGAATTTTAAATGTTAAGAAAACTTGACATGAAATTCTGATTAATATTAATACACTAATTTATTATCTAATGGAGGTTTTTGTTGAGCCACTCATATTCATTTTGTGAATGTGAAATTCACAAAGTGGTTCTGAGGTTCTGTCAAAATCACTACCAGGTATTGGGAATAAAATTATTAATAAAACACATCTTTAAAACAGTGAGTTTTACATTTTAGCAAGCTCTGCAGTACTTGTTTAAAACTCAAGTTGGATGAGGATTTTGATAGAAGTAAAAGGTAGATACTGTGGGAGTACAGGGAATTAAATTAATACATATGGGAATGTTTAATCTAAGAGTAGGACTGTCGAGAAAAACGTTATTAGCCAAAGAGAGGGTTTTGGGATAGGCAGCTTTCAACACCCCTGCAGAAAGACAGAAAACAACATACCAGAAGAAAGACCTTTCCTGTGTCCTTCAGTTAGTTGCTTCACTTCTCTGTGTGGTGTCTATAACTGCTTCCGAGACAGTGCCTATAGCCATTACTTGAATTTCAAAAAGTGCATATCTCTTCACCCCAGTAATTAATTAGATAGTTCTCTATATTGTACATGCATATATACATACATAAAATTTGAATGGATATGGTTAAGAATCTTATGGATATTTACTTTTTTTATTTTCCATTAAGATTATTGGTACATTTTAGTTATACAATACAGTTACATCCATTATTATGATCTTGTACCTTTACATGATGTATTTTGATTCCTATTTTTTCCCCATTCTCCTGCTCTCCCTTCACCCCCTTCACCCTTCACTGTTTACAAAGACTTTGTTTCCATTTTTTTCCTTTTCTCATATTTTTCTTTTCACCTAGCCCTCCCACTTCCTGTACTCCTTTAGACCTTTTCTTCCTATTTCACAATATCAATTATCCTTTTTGGTCCTTATTTACACTTTTAGTTTTTCACACCAGAGAAACTATTCAATATTTACACATGTGTGTCCTATTTATTTCACTTGAGTATATGTCAATGTGCATCCAATTAGCTATGAATATCTCTAGTTTCTTGTTCTTTATGACTGAGTAGTACTCCATTTTTTTTTTTTTTTTAAAAACCACATGTCCTTTATCCAGTCACCAGTTGAGGGACAATTGGGCTGTTTCCAAGCCTTAGCTATTACAAACTGTAATATATAAACATGGGTGACCATGTATCATTGTGATATGAGTCTTTTAATTCTTTTGGGAAGATAGCCAGCAGAGTAATAGGTGGGTCAAATGGAATCTCTAATCCTAATTTTTTGAGGTGTCTCCATACTGATTTCCCAGTGTTTGCACTAGTCTGCACTCCCACCAACAATGAAGAAGTGTCCCTTTCTCCCCACAGCCCAGACAGCATTTGTTGTTGTTTGATTTCGTGATAGCAGCTGTTCTTTCTGGGTTGAGAGGAATCTCAGCATTATTTTCATCTGTATCTCTTGAATGACAAGTGATGTTGAACATTTTTTCATATGTTTCTTTGCTGCTTTTACTTCTTTTCCTGAGAAATGTCTGTTCATTTCAGATGCTCATTTTTGCATTGGGTCTTTATATTTGGGGGATCTGATACTTTTTAGCTCTTTGTATATTCTAAATAGTAGACCTATGTCTGAGGAATGGCTGGTAAAAATTTTTTCCCGCAAAGTAGGTTGTCTCTTAGCCCTATTGGTGGTTTCTCTTGCAGTGAAGAAACTTTTTATTTAGATGAGAACCCAGTTGTTGATTCTTTGTGCTAGTTCCTCTGCTATTATTTCTTCATAAAGTCTTTTCCTATACCAATGTCTTCAAGAGTTCTACATAACTTATCTTCCAGCAAGTTTAGTGTTTATGTTTTAATATTTAGATCTTTAACCCACTTCAATTTTAGTTTAGTGCACGGTGAAAGATATGGGTCTAGTTTTAATCTTTGGCAAGTTGAAATCCAGTTTTTCCAACACCATTTTTTAAAGAGGCTATCTTTTCCCCAGTGAGGATGGTTTGCTCCTTTGTCAAAGATGAGGGAGCTGATTATGTCTGAAATTCTTTCTGCATCTTCTAATCTATTACGCTGATTCTTGAGTCTGTTTCTTTGCCAGAACTATGTTGTTTTTATCACAGTGACTTTGTAGTATAGTTTTAAGTTCGGGATTGTGATACCCTCTGCCATGGATCTTGCCTACAATTGCTTTTGGTATTCTAAGTCTCTTCTGGTTCCAAGTGAAGTTTTGGATTGTTTTCTCTAGTTCTGTGAAATATACTGTTGGGATTTCAATCGGGATTGCATTGAATGTATATAGTAGTTTTGGAAGTATGGCCATTTTCACTATATTTGTTCTTCTCACCCAGGAACAAGGGATGTCTTTCCATTTTCTTATATCCTCCTCAATCACTTTTTTCAGACAGTTGTAGTTTTCAATGTAGAGGTCTTTTGCTTCCTTCGTTAGATTGATTCCTAGATATTTCATATTTTGGATGCTGTTGTGAAAGGGATTGTTTTCTTCATTTCTCTCTCAGCAAGTCTGTTATTTGTGTACAAGAAGGCTATTGATTTTTGAATGTTGACCTTGTATCCAGCTACTCTACTGAATCTGTCAATTAAGTCTTGAAGATTTTGGTGGAGTTTTTTGGATCTTCTATGTAAGGTATCTTATCATCAGCAAATAATGATAGTTTAACTTCTTCCTTTCCTGTCTTTATTCCTTTTATTTCTTTCTCTTGTCTAACTGCTGTGGCTACTGTTTCCAAAACTATATTGAACAGGAGTGGTGATAGTGGACATTCTTGTCTTGTTCCTGATTTTAGCATGAAGTTTTTCAGTTTTTGAACATTTAGTATGATGTTGGCTGTTGGTTTTTCATAGATAGCCTTCATCAAGTTGAGATAAAGCCCATATATTCCAATTTTCTGTAGCGTTTTTATCATGAATGGGTGTTGAATTTTATTGAATGCTCTTTTACATCTATTGAGATGATTGTATGGTTTTTGTCCTTGACTCTGTTAATATAGTGTATTACATTTATTGATTTACAGATGTTGAACCATCCTTGCATCCATGGGATAAATCCAACTTGATCAGGGTGTGTGATCTTCTTGATGACCCTCTGTATTCTGTTTGCCAGTATCTTGTTGAGGATTTTTGCATCTATGTTCATTAGGAAAATTGGCCTATAGTTCTCTTTTTGGGTTGGGTCTTTCCCTAGTTTTGGAATCAAAGTAACACTTGCTTCCAGGAATGAATTTGGAAGCCTTGCTTCCCTTTCAATTTCCTTGATGAGTTTAAAGAGTAATGGTGATAGTTCTTCTTTAAATGTCTTGTAGAATTCAGCAGTGAACCCATCAGGACCTGGGCTTTTCTTTGTTGCTAAATTTTTTATTACATTTTCAATTTCACTCATTGTACTTGGGGTGTTTAGAATTTCTATATCTTCTTCATTTAACTTTGGGAATTTGGCAATATCTAATTGATAGATATGTATCTAGGAATCTCTTCATTTCTTCTGTGTTTTCCATTTTATTAGAGTACAGGTTCTCAAAGTAGTTATTGATACTCCTCTGAATTTCTACTGGATCTTTTGCTGCTTCCCCTTTTTCATTCTTAATTGCATGGATTTGAGCCTTTTCTTTCCTTTTTTTGATAAGGTTGGCCAAATGTTTATTGATTTTATTTATTCTTTCAAAAAACCATCTCTTCAATTCATTGATTTTTTTGTATCATTCTCTTAGTCTCCATTTCATTGATTTCTGCTCTGATCTTTATAATTTTCTTTCTTGTATGAGCTTTGGGTTTGTTATGCTCTTCTTTTTCTAGGAGTTTGAGGTTTTGCATTAGGTTATTTAACTGAGTTCTCTCTATTGTCCTAATATGGGCATTCACTGCTATGAATTTCCCACATAGAACTGCTTTCATTGTGTCCCAAAGATTCCTGTATGTTGTACTGGCATTATCATTTACTTGTAGAAACTGTCTAATTTCTTCTTTAATTTCTTCTGTGACCCATTGGTTATTCAGGAGAGTGTTATTAAATTTCCATGTGTTTTGTGGGTGTTCTGCAGTTTCTTATGTTCTTGATCTCCAATTTTTTTGCACTATGGTCTGATAATATACAGGGCATAACTTCAATTCTTTTACATTTATTTAGATTTGCCCTATGAGCTAACATGTGACCTATTTTGGAGAATTACCCATGTACAGCCCAAAAGAATGTGTATTCTGAATTTATGGAGTGGAACACTCTATCAATATCTCTTAAATCCATTTGTTCAATAGCTTGGTTCAGTTCTAGAATTTCATTGTTAATTTTTTCCTAGATGATCTGTCTATTTGGGATAGAGGGGTGTTGAGGTCCCCCACTACAATTATGTTATTGTTTATTTGGTTTTTCATGTCCATTAATATTTGTTTTGTATACTTGTGGGCATTCATATTTGGTGCATAAATATTTAGGATTGTCATCTCTTCCTCTTGGACTGTTCCCTTCACAAGCATGTAGTGACCATCTTTGTCTCTCTTAATTAGTTTTGGTTTGAAATCTACTTTGTCTACAAATAAGATTGGTACCCCTGCTTTTTTCTGGGATCCTGTTGTGTGGAGAACTGTTTTCCATCCTTTTACTTTCAGTCTATGAATTTCCTTTTGAGTTAGGTGTGTTTCTTGTATATAGCATATTGCTGGGTTTTGCTTCTTAATCCATTCTGTCAGTCTGTTTCCTTTGATTGGTGAATTGAAGCCATTAACATTGATAGGTATAATTGATAGATATTTACTCTTTCTTGCCATAATGTTTTACTGTTGTTGGCTCTTTTATTTCTTATTTTTGCCCCTTTCCCTTTAGAGCTTTACCTTGCATGGTGTCTTCTCTCTGTTGGCCCTCATGGAGTTGTGACCTTCATTGTTTTTTTCTAGGATATTGCATAAAATTGTTTGGAGTGCTGGTTTGGTGTTCATGAAATTTCTCAGGTGTTCTTTGTCGTGAAAGTATCTAATTTCCCCATCAATTTTGAAAGATAATTTTGCCGGATACAACAGTCTAGGTTGGAAGTTATTTTCTTTTAGGGCTTGAAATACTTTACTCCAGGCTCTCCTTGACTTGAGGGTTTGTGTTGAGAAGCCTGCCATGATTCTGATGGGCTTTCTTTTGTAGGTGGTTTGTTTCTTTTCTCTAACTGCCTGTAGAATTTTGTTCTTCTGTTGGGTTTCTGGGATCTTGACTATTATATGCCTAGGTGTAGATATTTTTGATCATGGCTGTGTGGAGTTCTATATGCCTCATTTATCTGTGTGTCCAATCCTCCACCTCTGTCTCAGAACTTTTCTGCTATTACTTCTGTGAACAGTTTTTTTTTTTATGTCAATTATACTTTCTCCTGTTTTTTTGTGGACTCCTATCAGTCTTATGTTATTCTTCTTTGCATCACCTAGCAGCTATTGGATTGATTTCTCATGGTCCCTTACTGTCTTTAAGAAATCTCTGTTTTCATGGTCCTTAACTGAGATCCTGTCTTCTTTATCTGATATTCTGTCTTCAGATTCTCTTAGTCTGCTCTGCCTGCTTTCAATGGAGTTTTTAATCTCCTGAATATCTGTTTGAATCTCTTTCATGGATTCCATTTCTTTCTTATGTTGGGCGATCATGATTTCCATTTCTTTCTTATGCTGGGCATTCATGGCTTCCAGCGTGTTTCTGATCTCATTTATTTTCTTGTCTGTTTCTGCTCTAGAGCCTCTAATTATGTCTTTCACTCTACTCACCATCTCTATATTTATCTGGGAGATTATTTCTGCTTTGAATTTTTCTAGAGCCTCACACATCTGCTTTGTTACTTCCTGTGCTATCAGTTCAGGGTGTGCAGGTGGTTGATTATCAGACTTTTCCACCTCATTTCCCCCAGAATTTCCTTTTTGTGGTGTGGAAGACTGCATTTGTGCCTTGCTTAAATGTCTTCTCATTTTTGTTTTTGGTACTGTCCTTGGTTTAATTCCTGTGTTGATATTTCAAAATTGCTTAACCCAGGTATCTTTGTTGCTTGTGTTTAAAATCCTTGTGGAATGATTGCTTTTCAGAGGTGCCTTCCAAATATGGCTTGTGTTTAGGTTTTGAGGCTCTAATGACTCTGAGGCTATTTTATTTTCCTTATACCAGGAAGGAAAACTGATTAGATCAATCACAACATGTTAGGCCAAATGTTACAATCAGCAATACCATAGCATCAAGCACAGCTTAGAAAATGACAATTTGTGGTAGTTATTAATCTATCACATTTAACTGTGTGAAATATAATCCCCTGTGCCTCTGTAGTGAGGGACCAGGTAGCAGAAGAGTTGGAAGGCGGGGGGCCAGGGAGGTGGTGGTGGTGGGGATGGAATTGGGCCTTGCAGGTGCCTGCACAGCTAAGAGGATCACTGGATGAATGCGGGCTCCAAGTCGCTCCCTGGACCTCACCGTGCCATGGACAGGAACCAGAACTGGAACCAGAACTGGAAATAAATATCTTAAAAATGATGAAATAGAAATCTTAGAAAAGAAGAGGTTAATAAGTCCAATAAAAATATAGTTGAAAACTTTATTCACAGACTGTGTCAAGCAGAACAAAGAATGTCATCTGAATTTGAGAACAGGTCTTTTGAAACATCCCAGTTAGAAAAGAAAAAAGAAAAGCAAAACAAAACAAAACAAAAACCTAAGAAAGAATGAAAACAGAATCTGAGACCTTTTGAGACAGTATTACATTAACAAATATTCACATTTTTATGTACCTAGAGGCAAAGAAAAGAACAAATGGATTGAAAAAGTATTCAACAAAATAATAGCTGAAAACTTCTCTACTGGAAAAAATATGGATATCCAGGTATGACAGGTCCTTACATTCCAAATATACAAGACTATATATGATCCTTATAATGGCATATTATACACAAACTGCAAAAAGCACAAGACATAGAATGCTACAAACTGCCAGAAAACAGCTCCAAGTTGTATTTAAGGGAATCCTCAATTAAACAATATGCATCTCAGTAGAAATGTTACAGGCCAGGAAGGAATTGATGACATATTCCAAATGTTGAATGAAAATAACTGTCAACCAAGAATACTCTACACAGCAAAGCTTTCTTTCAGAAACAAAGGTGAAATCAAAACTACTCTATGAAAGCCACAATAGAGAGAATCCATCATTTACAGACAGTGTTTACAAAAGATATTTGAGTAATTCCTATATCATGAAAAAGAATACATTGAGTACCACATTTGTAAGTATGAAATCTACTGGAAAGACAGATATATGAAATACAAATGGAAAAGAATCAAACATTATCAATACAAAAAACTGCTCAGGCACAAGATGAGCAAGAAAGAATTAGTATAACAAAGATCTGGAACATGACAAAGATGTTCACTCTCAGCACTCCTATTCAATGTAATAGGAGAATCTTTAGCTAGAGCAATTAGGCAAGAGGAAAAACTCCACTAACAGACTATTAGAATTAATAAGCTAATTCAATAAAGTTGTAAGAAACAAAAGCAACAAAGAAAAATCAGTGACATTTTTGTATACCATTCATGAGATTATTGAGAAAATAATTCCACTCACAATAGCTACAAGAAAGTAGAATACAATACCTAGAAATAAATTCAACCAGGGAAGTGAAAGACATCTACAATGTAAGTTACAAAACTCTAATTAAAGAAATTGAAGAAAACACAAAAAGATGGACTATTTCTCTTGTTGATGGATTGTAAAATTATTATTGTTAAACTGCCCATGCTACCCAAAGTGTTCCACAGATGCAATGCAATTCCTATCACACTACCAGTAATATTCTTCACAGAAATACATTTTTAAATATTCCTAAAATTTATATAAAAGTGCAAAAGTTAGTCAAAAGCAATATTGGGCATAAAGAAAAAAAGCTGGAGGTACTACGCTATCTAACTTCAAAATATGCTTCAAAGCTATAATCAGAATAGTATGATGTTGCTATAAAAACAAACAGACCAAAGGAACAGAAAGAGTTCTCAGGAATATACCATTCATTTGCAGCCAAATGATTCCCAACAAAAGCTCGAGAGACACACATTGAAGAAAAGACAGCCTCTTTCATAAATACTGATGGGAAAGTTACACATTCACATGCAGTTAGAATGGAAATCTTAAAGATAAAAATTAATAAATCATGGTCAGGATGAGAAGAAAAAATAACTCATATGCTATTGGTGAGAATGTAAATTAGTACAGCCCCTGTGAAGAACAGTATAATCTGTTCCCAGAAACCTAAAAGTAGATCTACTATAAAATCAAGTTATTCCACTTCTGAGTATATATCCAAAGAAAAGATTATCAGTGTATGAAAGAAACACCTGCATGTTCATGTTCATTGTTGAAGTATTCACAGTAAGATATGGAGTCTATATGTTCATCAGTGGATAAATGGATTTTAAAAATCTGGTATGTATAAACAGTATTATATTATTCATTCATAAAAAGAATCAAACATTGTCATTTACAGAAAACTTGGTGGAACTGGAAGACATTAATGTTAAGTGTAAGGTCAATCACAGGAAAACAATTACTGTGAATGTTAAATACCACAAGAATGTATAGTAATAATTATTAAAGGCCAGAAAAGGGTGAAGGGATGTGGGGTATAGAAAGGTTGAAATTGGTACCAACATGCAAATAATGGTAATAAGTTGTAATGAATAAGTAGAAATGAGGATCTCAAACAAAAATTATAAAGGATAGAAATATTAATTGTTATGATTTAAGCAGTACATATTAATTAATACATATTTAATCAGTACATATTAATCAGTACATATTATTTAATCAGTACATATCATGATTTAATCAGGACATATAATCAGTACATATGTTTTGAAATATCACAAAGTACTCCATAAATATGTATGACTACTACATGTTAATCAAAAAACTTAAAAATATTTTAAAGGAACTGGAAATGTTAACTGCCCTGATTAGATCATTGCACCTTGTATATGTGTATCAAATTATCACTGTATCCTATAAATTGCACAATTAAAAATAATAAAATTATATTTTCATATTCTCTTTGATATTTAGGAAAAGAAAAAGAAAGGAGACAGCATGCTTTTGAAGTTTCAGGATTAAAGGACTGGTGTGAGACAATTACAATATAAATCACACAGAAAATAGGAGAGTGCAAAGACAAAAATTTCTATGAATTTTAGATGTTCTAAATTTGAAGTGTTAGTGTACTAACTGGAGTGTATTCATTAGCTTTCCCATTGCAGGACACAATATCCAAACCCCATACAATTTAAAAAGAAGGACTAAGTTGGCTCATTTTAAAGGCATTCAGTACATGGTCAGCTGGGTCTGAGGCAGGAACATCATAGCGAAGGGCTTGGCAGAGCAACTCTGCTTAGTTTATGCCGGCTGGGAAGCAGAGCAAGCCAACAGTTGTGAAGAAGTGGGGAGGCACCACACATATGTGGCCACAGACACACACAGGAGCCTGCCCTGCTAACCTGCTAGGTATGTCTTAATGCAATGAGGTTCACATATCAGAATTAAGGGTCACAGGTGCATTAATAAGAAGAGATTGTCTGAAGTTTGTTGGTGAATTTTATTTATGTATTTATGTATGTATGTATGTACGCATTTATTTATTTATTTATTATTTGTTTATTTTGAGACAGGGTCTCACTGTGTCGTGTAGGGTGGTCTTCAACTCACTAGGCTGGCCTTGCACTTGTGGTAGTCCTCCTGCCTCAGCCTCCTGAGTGCTAGGTTCACAGGTGTGCGGCACCACGATCAGCTGTTGGTGAATTTTAAACAAACAAATGTTGAGGATAAGATCCATAATTGACAATGTGGGGTCAATGAGAAGAACTGGGAGGATTTTATGTTAAAATTCAACATGACCAATAACAAATATCATTTTATGATATATATATATATATATATATATAATGGATTACAAGGGGACAAAACAAAAATAAGAAAGATTTATACTTTTTAAAGAAAAAGCAACTTAATAGTTGAAAATTTTGAGGCATAGAAAATATAATGATTTATTATTCTTTTAAGAAGAGACGCTGTACTTCTTCAGAGGCTACTGGGAGGAGTAAATAGGTAGATGTTAGTCAATGGGTACCAAATTCCAATTATTCAAAATTATCTATTATACAACGTAGAACTGTTAGTTTATAATGCCTTAGTGCACACTTTACAGTATGTTGAAAATAGGGTTCATGTTATGAGTCTTTACTACAAAACAAGCACCCCCACAAACCACCATAAAAGAATAGAAATAAAGTACTGAAAGTAGCAAATATGTTCAGTAATTTGTATTGATGGAGATAGATTGATAGATAGATAAATATATAGAAAGGGAAAGAGAGATTCAAGTTTATCAAAATGTAAATATTATGTATGTGTAATTTTGTATATCACTTATATCTCTATTTTAAAAACATGAGTCAATATTTTTGAAATGTTTTTAGAAACAAGCAAAAATAAAATCCCGGTATTTAAAAGTATATTACATAAAGATCTGGGAAATTCAAAATACTAAAAATTTGAGAAACAGACTGGTGATGGAATAAATTTCTTTAGGAACAGAAATTACAAATATATGACATATGGTTAAAATTTGGAGATCTACTTTAAAAATTGGTATTTTTAAAATATTCTAATATTAGCAAGTTTTAGTATGCTTATTAATACCTATAAAACCAACAAGAGTAAGGCAGGTGATATTAATTAGACCTTAATAATTGTTTTCTATGAAGCAATAAAATTATTAGAAAGATGTTGGAAAAATAGAAACAAGAATAAATTAGAAGTCTACCTCTAGATAGTTTAGAACTGTGTTTCTCAAATTTCTGAATACAAAGTAATTTTCTAAAATGCCTGTAAAAATCCAGATTGTTGGATCTATGCCCAGGCTAGCATATAAAAATATCCTGGATAGAACCTTGAAATCTGCCTTTTCACAAGAAGTCTTCTGGAAATTTTTTTGAATCTGGTCAACAGAATAAAAACTGAAAATGACTGCCTTAGAAAATATAAGAAAAATATGAAAATAAAGTCAAGAAGTTCATGATAGAGCAGTATTCAAGAGTGGGGAAATGAAGAGGGAGAAAGTAGCAATCATGTTCCAGTTAAAAATGAACAAATTCCTTACTATGGAAAGCGACCAAGAAAGTGAGATAAATATATAAATATATCTGTTTTATATTAACTTTTACAAGATCCACATTGATTTGAACAAACATTAAGGAACTGTTTTTGTGTTTTAAACATAGTTTCCTATTAATTGAAAATTAAGAAAATATTAATGTAGCTATACACCTTACACTAAATTTTTCATATTATAATCATCCTACATTCCTGTGGCATATTTGTTGTAACCCTTCAGCCAATACAGATATGCTATTATTAACAAAAGTGCATAACATATTCATACTTCCATAGTTTTCAGCTAACCCCTACTTCATAATTCCATTCACAATCCCACATCACATGTAGTTAGGATAGCTTTTAGCTTAATTATGGTGATTGTTAGATTTTAATTATTTTTTTCCTAACATTTTGAGAAATAACGCTTTGGGACTCAATAGAAGGTGAATAGAATCCTACTCAATTGGGATATTTCTGACATTTTTCTCATGATTAAATTGAATTTATAGGTATTTTAAAATGCTATTTTCATTACATCAGATAAAAAGCACATGCTATAAATGTGAGTAATTAGTTTTCATATTGATCGTTCTTTTTTGAGGTGGTTGCCAAGTTTGTCTGCTGAGGTGTCATGCTTGCTCTCTCCATCTCCAAAAGTAACTGGAAGGAAGTCACTACCTGCAGTTCACACTTAAGGAGCAGAGAGCAGTGCTACATCTTCCTGCAGTTTCTGTGTAATTTATTTTGAATTCTTCTGCACCAGATATTTGTCTTATGTTCCTGGCTCATCTGTTTATTTGCTTATTTATTGACATTTCATATAGAAAGATGAACATTTACTTTTTAGTTTGGATTATACTCCAGCATTATGTTACTTCTACTCATGTTGAAATTGTTGCAGTTTTCACAGCAGGAAGCTCTTTCATTTGTGTTCTGTGTCTACTTGACATATTCCTATTATAATGCGTTTTTCCTATATTTCTTTGCTCATTTGTGGCATTTATAATTTTTATTACTTCTTAATTACATACAAGATACTCAAGTCTTTTAGTTTTTTTTGTTTCCTTAGGTACTTATTAGAAAATGAGATTTGTTACCAAAGTGTGCAAGGACATGTATGTATATAAACTAAACCATAGATATAAACTTATCTCAGATGTTTTTGTATGTATCTATCTTTCCTGTGAAAAACCAGAATATCTTTCCCCAGAATATGAAGGATTGTTGAATTGAAGGTGATTAATAATAAGAAGATGCAGGAAAGCTCTCTGCCCTCCCTCTACCTGGTCTAAAAACAAGATAGAAATTTAGAAAGACAAAATGTATACTGCTGCTTCTCTATACCAGAGAGAACAAAGGTTAACCACTGAAAAGGACTTTAGACCTTTTGAGACTGGAGTGGCACCAACGGAATTGACATTAGCAGGGTTTACTAACGAGCCTTCATCTGTCAATTATTTGACTTCCCACATTTCCATAAAGACACCAAATTATTTCTTTGTCTTATTCTCTAGAAAGTTATTGTTTTTGTTGAAGATGCTATACAAGCTGAAACTCAAAGCCACCTGTTGGAGAATTGTTTATTCCTTGGTTATTATATATTTTTATTTTTGTTATTTTATACATATACATTATGTTTAGTTATATATATAATATACATATTATAAACTATTTTTATTAATTTTATTTTGTTACAGTTCATTCCAATTAATAATTTATGAAGGTGGAAGAAAAAGTTCAATACTGTCTGCAACTCTGATACTGACTCCTACAATACTGTGTCCAAGGCTAACTCCGTACTTCGTGAATCATTCCAGCCTCCCCTTTTACTTGTCACTAACCTCTCACTCTAGTAGTGACAAAGCTGACTCCACTCATTTGTTATCCATCTATTAATTGTTCCAACTACATTAATATTGACCCGTACTGCATGGAAAACTATTTCACTGAGAAAGACACTTTTATTCACTTACTTTTGCTTTAGTCTTACAGACTCTATACATTTCCAAAATTACTTAGGTCAGTACCTTTACCTTTCAAACTAGTCAGTGAAGTTATTTAAAATATGGCTCGTAGAGTTAGAATTTTTGTCTCAGTCTACATCCTATCCTGGAATCCTTCAAATTTATATTTTAAAATTTGCATATATTAAAATTCATTGTGCTGTACCGTTCTATTTCTTGTTTCTTTGTTTTTATTTATTTATTTATTTATTCATTTATTGAGACAGGGTCTTACTGTAAGGCAGGATTTCCTTGAACTCACTAGATAGCTCATGCTGGCCATGACCTTATTATCTTCCTGTCTAGCATTCTCATTACTGGGATTTACAGGCTTGTACCACCATGTCTCATTAACAAGTACTGTTTTGATAGATGCATTTTATTGTGTATTCTATGTTATAGTACCAGGTAGAATAATTTCATCAGTTCACAAATTTTCTTTGATACACTTGTTCAATCTTTCCCAGTCCCTAAACTCCTGAAAAGTGTTAATATTTCTAATCTCTCACTTTGCCTTTCTACAAGATATTGTATATTTACAATTATATGTGTGTTGCACTTTGAAAGTGGTTCCTTTCATTAGCAAGATGCATTTAAGATTCACTTATATTTTTTCCACAGTTTACAAGCTCAATCCTATATAGTTTTTCATTGCATGTATAGTCTCATTTATTTCTCTATGTATTTACTAAAGACATCTTGACTATAGCCGCTTCCTGGCTATTATGGGTGATTCTTCCATAGCTCTCATGTTCCATTTGTGTGAGTGTGTATGTGTATGTGTGAGCATAAACATTTTCAAATCAGATGACAAGTATCTAGTAGTGTTATTGCCAGCTTGCATAAGATAATCTTCAGGCTTGTCAGAAGCTGCTACAGTGTCATATAAATTGTATCACTTTGCACTTCCATTGAACAACAGTCCTATAGTTCTGTATCCTCTCCAGCAATGTGTGTGTATTTGGGGGATTTTAAGTATTCAAGTAAGGCTACATTTTTATTTGTCATTGCTGTTGTACCTTTCTTTCTTTCTTTTTCTTCAGTACTAGGTATTAAACTCGGGTCCTTTGCATCCTCAGCCCACCCTATTTTATTTAGAGTGGGTCTTGCTAATGCCCAGGATGAGCTCCAACTTGCAACCCTCCTCCCTCACCCTCCAGAGTGCAAGAATTACAGGCACGTGTCACCAAGTCCAGACAGCTTGTTCTTTTAATTTGCCTTTTTTCTAATGGCAGGTGATGTTGGAGGTCGTTTTGTATGCTTATATGCCATGATAGTGATGTATTTATTTAGAACTTTTACTCCTCTTTCATCATTCATTTTTTTTTATTATTGAGTTTTAGTGTTCAATGTCTACATTAGATTCAAGGACTTTTTCAGATGTTTTCTCCTATTTGTGGGTTAATCTTTCTTTTAAAAAGTGTTTTTGCTCAATGGAAGTTTTAAATTTTAATAAAATGCAATTCATCCATTTTTACTTTCATCTATAATTCTTTTGATATTATATCCAAGAACTCATACCCCGATCTGGGGTCATGTACATTTTTCTCATATATGTTCCTCTAGAAACTTTGTAGTTTTGTATATTACATTGTAGTTGTAAATGGGCTATTTTATAAAGATAAATTATCTACATGTTGATTTGCAATAGTATTTTTAAAAAGGCTATTGGGAAGATAATAAATTACTCAACACTCATGTTACTAAACAGTGAAAAATATGTGCAAAGTTCTTTCTTCAATAGCTGAGTATAGGGTTGGGGATTTAGCTCAGTGATTCCGCAGCCTGCCTTGCAGGCGCAAGGTCCCGTGTTCAATCCCTGGTACCAAAAAAGAAAAATAGTTGAGTATGGACAGGGCATAATATAAAGAAAATTTGTGAATCTTACATATTCACATATGATTTGCTATACTTTAAAGACATCACGAAATTTCAAGAGTGACAAAAAATCTCATAAAGTATTAATGCATTTTTTAAACTGTGCAAAGTATAAAAAGTATATGAGTTGTGAATACCAAAAAGAGCTATAATTTGATGCTCAGAGACATGGTCAAAAGATATAATTGTGAGAGAGTTAGGAAATATTTGATAGGCATTGAGTAAAGGCAATATATGTGGTGAAAAGAAAATAGAAATCATGAAAATTGGAAACAAAGACAATAAAAAAAGTTTGGATGACTCTTTATACTTTATTTAGGCAGTATCACTTTAGCAGTGAATTGGTAGGAAAATTTACTGACATTGCAAATATAAAATAAACCAGTAATCAATTCAAAAACCATAAAGGTACAGAAGTAGGAAAAGGGGCTAACATTTTATAATTCAATTAACTTTAGTTCAGTTGTTATTTGTTAAAATTTCTATCACCAAAGAATAGCAAAGAAACTCGCCACCTAATAAGAGAGTCAAAGATATATTCAAATAAATTAAGACATATATCAAAATTGTCCTTTGTACAAAATAACTGACAGCTTACTGAAGAATTTATATGTGTAACTGAAGGACACTCAAAGCAGAAAGCACAGCAGATGTAATGGTATGGAAGTGTGAAACTGCTCTCTGAATCCAGATTTATAGGCAATTCAGTAATTTTTGGAATGTAAAACACACTAAATTTTGTAAAAGCACTTTTCTTACTCTCATAATCTGTTATAAATAAATATTCATATGGAGACTTGTCAACTTTAATGTGCATATGAATAGAAGTTACAATATTTTATTCTTTATAATTAGGAGAACACACCAAACAAATGACTCATGTTTCAAACAAAAAAGAAAAAAATCTTTGTCTCAACTGTCTATCTCTTGGAATAGAATGAGTCTATTCAGATTTATTTCAACCCCTTCATTCTGATGACATTCACAAAGCATAGACAAATCAAGACATTGGATAAAAAAGTAAAGGAAGGCTGGGCATTTAGCTCAGTGGTTCCAGCGCCCAACTCGCAAGAGCAAGGTCCTGAGTTCGATCCTTGGTAACCAAAAAAAAAAAAAAAAAAAAAAAGGAAAAAGCACCTTATTTACAAGTATATCATTTTAGCATATAGGTGACATATCTTAGATAAGAACTTACTATAAGTATAGCATATTGAAACCTTTTTCTGCCATCTTGGAATTCTATAACATCTTTCACCCAAATTTGTGAGATCATTGAGAAGGCTGCAGCTTTATGGCAAAATAGTATAAGAAGCATCCAGTGATCTCAGTTTTACGCTAGAGCTGACTAAGAAGCCTCAGAGAAGCCAGTTGGGTATATTCTCTTCCTAATTGCATTCAGTGACCTCATATTGGCAGCTTGAAATTGACTGTGACAGAAGGATCTACTCCAAGGAAATCAGCAAATTCAAAACACGAGTTTTGTTTTCTCTTGGAAGGACCCATTATTAAATATTTGTTTATACACTACTGAATATTCCTTAATGATTGCCTTTCAACACAGAAGGAAAATTATTTCATTTAAAAATCAACTAAACATTTCTTTTAAAAACCATATATTAATAATAGATAAAGATCACTTGACTTTAGAAACAGAATGATGACTTAATATGGTAATGATTACCATTATTAATATTGAAAAGCCTTCCTCCAACATGAAACTCCAAAATGAGAGTTGCTGTGTCAATCAAGAAAAATAAAAACTAAGAAATCAGTTCTTTAAATTCTAGCACCTAAGTTCTGCAGGATTGGTGTTAGATTACCACATAAAGTTCTTTCAAGTGAATCATACCGATTCAGAATTAAATATACGATGTATAGGAAAAGGATAGGGTGTCTATGAATATCCACCATTTGCCTGTATTTTGTGTATTAAGATGTCAGAGACTATCTAAATCACTTCCTTTTCTGTCACTCTGTCTTCAGACAACATCCTTTGAGACACAACAGCATTCAGCAAAGACTCCCATCCCCAGAGTTTCAAAATGATATGTAAATCCTGCAATTCATCCTGCTCTGTGTAGTACAGGTTTAATTCTTCCTCCTAGGCCTCAATCTGCTGAAACATTACTCTGATATACAGTACAAAAGCAGTAACAAAGATGTTCATATCAGTCCATTGTGAAGTGGTGGCAGGCAGAGAAATCAATGAAGCCAAGGAGACAATAGCCAGAATTTAAACAGGCTGCTGAAATTTGCTAAGATGCAGACAAAGGGCCCATGCTGAAAGGCTAGTTGCTGTGGAATTCTTGGGGCCCATTATATGGCTGAAACAATCCTTACTCAGAGAATGGATTTGCATCTCTAATAGAGTTCAGGCTCTGTTTGTGAAAGGCTTTCGCTAGGCCTGACCCCATGTCTCAGTAGCACATTGATACCCAGAGCCTTGCCTTTGCCTGGTCTCACACTACAGAGAGCAGTATCATGGGAAAATGCACTAACTTAAAAGAAAGCAAAGGAAGGCAAGAGGAAGAGAAAAAATTAAAGGCTTGAGGCAGTTTTGGTGGTACTTAGCAGTGAAAATTACTTCGGCAAATAATAGAACCTACTGCTGGTAATTACTGCTAACAAGCTTCCCCCAGCCCAAATGTGACACTTGTGCTGATGTGAGAAAAGCTGATATAAGCCAAGCTTATTAAGCTTGAATGAAAGGGACCTTTGCTCTATGAAAATACAGCAACTTGGGGGCTTGCAAAGCATGTAATCTAGTGTTACCAATTATGCAAGAAAACAGAAAAATGGTGCTGCAATATTTAAAATCCTTCTTGGATTTAATTCAGTCAGGTGCCCTAATCCCAAGCAACTGTAATCATGAACATCCTTGGTTTCCTAAACATGTACTCTTGGTTCCAAACAAAATATTGTGGCTATTTAATCTACTTCGTGCAAAGGACCACTGGGGAAACCTTTCATACTTGATGCTCTGCAGATAACCTGGCAAAACATTTCCCCCCTGTGGAAGATAAAATGTAAATAAATACTCATAATCCAAAACAAGGCAATAGAGTCTTCCTCAGAGTTTGTCCTTGAACATTTCCTTGACTTATTTATAGTCTTAATTTCAAATTAAATTTGTTATGGTTTGACATAGTGCTAATTTCATCAATTTTTAAATTGCTTTAGTTACCATGAAAAAATGACCATATAAAATTATAACATCTACTAATTATCATTGATAAAAATGTTACTTGAGAGTAAATTCATAGTTCATGTGTAAAAAGAAGTATGAAAATAGAGTCATGTAAGTGTCTTTTATTTATTACTATATTTACTACATACAGGAAAATATTGTTTCCTTTTTAGGAGACAAGGACATGTTAAAAGATTAAGAATATTTCTTATGTGAAGTAATATACAAGAAAAATAAATTTTTTGTGCACTATTCAGAATTAAATTTCATTTCAATTATCTGGTATTCTTCTACACTCTAAAATTAATATTTTAAGATTTTTCAATAGTATAATTGACAGGAAGATAAAAATGTTACCTCTACTATCTAACAAACTATGAGTATTTTAAGTCTGGAAAACAAAATCATGAGGTACTGTGAACTTAAAAGGATGCAATTATGGCAATTTTTAATTTTTCAACATAGTTTTCACTTCTTAATACCCCATCAGTTTTTGTTTAACTGTAGTATTTCAAAATTTTCTATAATTTGTTTTTCTATAGTGTTATTACATTAGATACATAAAAATATTAAGTGATGACTTACATTTCTCTATTATTTTAATGGTTATTATAGATATTTAATATATATTTTTAAATTGTTTTTGCAAAAACTTAAAACATGTTTAAAGTGAAAACATAAAAAGCCAAGAAATCACATTTGCCTAATGGTTCATTTTGAAATATATTTTTAGTTCTAAAACTATTGTTTATTTATGGTTATGTGGCCTTTAAACTTATGTTTCTTTTTTGTAAAATTTGATATTTTTGCAGTAAAATGTCAATTGTTCACATCCTAAAAATTTGTACCACATGTTGTAATAAAGTAAGTCACTCAGCAATGAGGAGAGTAAAAATAAAGTTTGAAAACCTCATATTTAATTAACAGAGAACATTTCTATTTTCTTAGACAAAAACTGAATCCTATATGAGTTAAAACTCAAGGTACTGGGCCAGGGATTTAGCTCAGTGGTTCTGCCGCCTACCTTGCAAGTACAAGGCTCTGAGTTCAATCCCCAGTACCCAAAACAAAATGAAACAAAACTCAAGGAGCTTTAATTTTGTATATTAAATTTAAGATGTAAACTCAAGATAATTCAAAATAGTTTTACCACATAATTTATTGACTAAATTTATATTGTTTTATTGTCATTTAATTACTACGTAGAATTATCTATTTTTCTGTTTTCAGCTGTTGGAAAAATCTTAAGTATTCTTTTTATTTTATTAAGATTTTGTTTAGACTTTGTTGTTATGATATATAACTTATCTTAAATATCCCTTCCTATGGCTTATTTCCTGCCATTCTCCACTATCTCAGTAGGTAACACAAATGTCTGCTACTTGCAAAGGGCTGTGATCCCCTGAACTAGATTAAATGCAGGTATAAAACCTTTTAAAATAAAGTAAGTTTGGTCAGGTGAAAACTATTTATAATGAATGAAATAAATTGTGCAGAATTTCAGACATTATGAAATGATAAAGATAATTTTATCATGCACTACAGAAAATAATTATCTCCTCTGATCCAATAATCACTAAAAGGAAAGCCACAGGGAATATTAAAGAGGTCAATACATGAGCAAAGATTTTTTGCTCATTTTTTGATGTTACAAAACCATTTTTTGATAGAAAAGATGTGTGTTTAAGGATGTATTTTCTGACATTTTGCTTATGTGAAACAAAATATGTACAATTAGAGTAAAATTTTTCTGAAACTTGTTTTGGTGAGAATGAATGCTATCAGCAATCTGTACAATTGCTGTCCTAATGTGAACCTCCTAGAATACTGATGCTGTGATAAGAATATGTATATATTTTCAGTGGCATTTCATAGGAAAAGATAAAATGCACACAGGAAGCAAAAAGGGAGAAGAAATGAGGAACAAAGTGGAAGGCTTAAAGGATACTAGAAAGTGAGCAAAGATTGATAGGGTAGAGAGAAAGATGACATTGAGGGGTGAGGAATGGAAGAAGATGAACAGAAACATAGAGGAGAGAGAAAAGTGCCTGTGCCTCACTATTTTATTTCATAATTCTATATTCACTACTATATTTGCAGAAAATCCTGTTTTGTTTGTGATACTTCTGTCTAGTTTACCTCAGTATAATTAACAAATAAAATACATAAATATTTAAGATACACTGCTTGATGCTTTGATATCTTTATCCATTGCAAAATAATTACTGCAATCTAGCTAATTAGCATGTATATCACCTCACATATTTACTTATGTGTGTGGTTGTATGTGTGTAGAACATTAGTTCCCTTTTAGACTTCATCTCACACCTATTTTAAGGTATTTTCTTTTGTAACTGGGAAAACTTGAGTTGAAAACAAACTACGCAAAGATAGGCCTTTCAAAGATCCATTAACACATTTTTGTGGCTTTTAGAAAAACCTTAATGATAGACTATAAAGAGTTTGAAAAAACCATGCAAACAAATTTGATGGCTCAACATATTTCCTAAGCCCTGCATTATTATATTTAAGTACATGACAGAAAAAGTTAAAAGAAATGACAGTTTATGAAGGAAAATGTGGAAACTGAAATCAAATACTTTTTCTGCAAAAGTATGTGTTCAAGATTTATATATAAAATTACATATATTTATATATTACTTACATATAAAATTACATATTGTTTTTTACACATTATTTGAAACCTGATAAATGATCACCAGATGAGAGCAGTGAGTGAAAATGGGACTTGTGAATAGCTTGGTAGAGCTAATTGTCAAATGGAATTTTTAATATATATTGTGTCCTATTTGTCCAATGTTGAAAGTGATATTCCCTTTGAGACCTTCAATTCCATTTCTCTCTCTACTACAAGTAATAAATCCTTCTAGATTCTTCCTCTTGAATTTCTTATATCTGCAACCACCTTCCTGTTTTTCTCTTTTATTCTGACCACTGCTACAGCTCTAAATCTAAACTTCTCCAGTTTTCCAGCCTGTTTTAATTCATTCAGATTGAATTATATCATATACATGCTCAAAAAATTTCCAATCTTCTTATTGTTTTCTGAAAATATTTCACTCCTCAAGCAAGTATTCAAAGCTCTCCAAAATCAAACCAAAATTCTGTCACCACATATTCCCACTCTCATGTCCTATACATACACTGCATGATTATGAAAGAAGACTGCTATGCCAGGATTCTGCCAGTTCCTCGATTATTTTCCAGAGCTGATCATTTTGTTCTGCTTGACATTTCCTGTTTCTCCCTGGAGCTCTACCTTCCAACTTGAAATGTGACTTCTGTCATGACGTCTGCCCAGATGTCACTTCTATGAAGTGCCACTGATACACCAGTATCCATTATACTAAACAAGACTGCCTTTAGTATAATACTTGAACAAGTAAGTTTTCTCTTTTTAGTTCCCAAGAATGCCTAATAAATTTCCTTCCTATACCAACACAAAATTAACACTTAATGAAGTGAAGAAAAGACAAAGACACCATGTATTTTTAAATTAATAAGAAAAAAGGTATTTATAATGTGAACAAAGTTAGATTATCAATAGTAAATGTTTTCCTTTTTCAAAAATATTAAGGATAGCCATATTGCTTTTTCAGTATGCCTGTAAGTAACCTCACCATATTTGATATATTTTCAGTTAGTATTTTAAAACAATCAGAAAAAAAGCCAAGTACGGTGGCATATGTCTGTAATTTCAGTACTGGGGAGGCTGAGGCAGGAGAATTGCTATGATTTTAAGGTCAGCCTGCTAGTGAGTCAGTACAAGGTAATACATTAAATAGTGAGATCCTGTCTCAAAACACCCACCCCCCAAAATCATAAAATGGAAAATATTTCATTAAAATAATATTTAATTATATACATGCAGTTAAAAATTTTGCTATAAACCAATACTGAACATATATCTTTAAAAGAGTTTTCTTCATGTAGATTTTATATAAAAATTATAAATTTTATTATATTTCAGGATATGGCATTTTCATAATACACGAGTTTTATCCAACATATGACATCATAGTGAAACTTTGTATAAAATTTATTAAACTATGAGAAGTAGCCAACAATGTGATCAAAGAGACTGATTACTCTCAAATATTCCATAAAGTACTTACTTCCAGATATCCTTGCATAAAAAAGTTTTTTGTTAATGGTTATTTTGATAGAATTGTTCATTTCTTCTTATTTATCCTAATGAAAGAATGCCATTTTTAGTTCAGGATACCAGCATGTAAATAAAGATCTTCAAAATTGTTATAACACTGGAACTTTATTCTTTCCTTATTGATGCTAAGTAACTATTGATATTTTTAGACTGAAGCTTTAGGGCTTTTCTGTGTGTATCCTTTACCAAATTCAGAAAAGGTTTATTATTTAAATTGAACAAAGTATTTAAATTGATTATTAAATTATTCAAAATTTTTATTGTGTATGCTATGCTTTGTTAATTGAAGTGCCTCTTAAAGTTCTTTTAAATTATGAAGATAGTGAATGCAACTCTACAACAGTGAAGTAACTTGCTTGGAAGATACATGAGTATTTTAAAAATGTAGTGTCAATTGGCATATTTTTTCAAAATTTTCATTCTTTTTAATAAATACAAAAAGAATTTTAAAGTTAATCTCATCTATGTCCATCCTGCAATGGTACATTCCTTATATGTTCTTTACTGTTTTGAATATTCTATCAATGATTAAAATAAAAATGGCAATGATGGACTGCATAGCCTATCTTATTCCTTGCTTGTAGAGTATTACCACTTTTGTGTATTTACCAATGTCTTTGAGAAAATGATTAAAGTTTAATAGAACTGATTTTTTTCATCTTCAGCATTGCTGGTGTGAGAGTGTCACTGATTGGCTATTTTAAGTCATTTGTTTATTATCAAGACTGCAAAACAACCATCCTAGAGTGTGTTTACCTTTAGCAACTTATGTGTGATCACTACAATTTTATATATATAATGAAGTGAAAATATTTTAATGCCAAGTTATTGGCTCATATGAAAAACTAACTTGATTTTTAGCATGAGTTTCACACATTTGAAATAGTCCACTAATTTTTCAATATTTAGTAGATTGCTATGAAAATGTAAAACACAGAATAATTTTGCTCATTTTATTTTAACATCTTAAATTAAAAGTATAATACCATGTAATGAAGTGCTTAAAATATTTTACTTTCTAAAATTAGTCTTAGACTTCTGAGAACTGCAAATAAGACTCTATGGTTTATATTCCAAATAGAACAGCATAGTGATCAAATGTATTTTAGTGAGAATTTTAAGGCTCAATAGAGAAGAACGCCTCCTGGCTCTATTAATATTTTAACTCCCTTCTATTAGAGTGTCTCATCTGTTCTCACACAACAACAAAAAAATTGTGCATTTAGCTTTTATAGCAAAGAACAAAGACAAAATATATTTTTGAACTTGAATTTTTCAGATTATAATAGCATCTTGTCTCCTTGGTGTTTCTTTCATTTTACCAACTGGGTGACTTGTTGAAGGGAATAAAGAGAGAAGGCTTCATACGGGGGAAGCCACCGATATCATTGGCAAGTGAAGCTCACGACAAATGAGATATTGTACAGGCAAACACAAAATGAGCTTTCACGCAGGGCTCTGTCAGTGTCATTCAGCTTTGCCTGAATGGATAACCCTCTCATGATTTATCTTCCATTCATCAAGTCAATGCCTAGTATCTTTTCAGTTGTGATGGATAAGACCTTACTAAATTGACTACTGCCTGCTGAGCATTGTGGAGCCTGAGAACTTAACAGGAAGGGAGCTCCAACCATATTTCGTTCATATCCTAAGTCATCCATGCTCAGTAGATCTGAGAGCTGAGAACTGTAAAAAGCCTCATTTCAAATGGCCCACAGGTCTGGACCAGAGAGTGGTCAAGAATCTTTTAAATTCCCTGGATACAAAATGAAGTAGGAATAGAGGTTTTTAGGAAATTCCATAACAGGCCAAATGGAAAACTGAAAACAAATTAATCAGGAAGGAACTACTATTTTTTCAGGCCTGTTCTACATGACAGATATTTAGCTAAATTCATTTCAATATCAGGTATATTTTGTCATGAGAAAAAACTATGCCAGACATACATAGTTGCTCGTATTTGACTGAAAGAGACTAAAAGTTAAGTTTCATTCCAACTAAACCTACTTGCCTCAGTTATATATCCCCCAGCTTCTAGAAGAGAGAATTATCCAGTCCAATAAATGTCTCTGAGTACATAAAAATATGAGAGCAATAAAATGACAGAAGAAGCAGGAGATGGAAGAAGAAAGGAAAGAAATTGAAATTCACATACTGGATTTGTGAGTTGAAGTATGGCTACCTATTTCTAAGTAGAATATTATTTTTAGCTACTTCAATAAACATGAGTATGGAAAGTTTCTGAAGCCACTGCTCAGGAACATTTCACTTTTTGATTCCTTAGAATACTTTGAATTTTTCCTCATATTTAAAAATGTAGATCAATTATTTCATTTGAGAAGTGAGGTTTTATAACTGAAAGTTTATATAGCTGATATCAGACATGTCTTTCATCTTTGAAAAATTTTTTCAGTCACAGGTCCTCTATTAGAGGTCTGAACTTCAGGAATTCTTAAAAATAAAAGATCAGTGTCTTTTGTCCCTCGGAGTCATAACTTTAAAATGCCTGTTTATATATTTAAAATTACTGCCTCAATGCAAAATATTCGAATATGTGGATATTAGAAATGGAGAACACCTGTGTTAAATAAGGACTGTTACAATCACACAGCACCAAATCAGAGAAAAAAATAGAAAATACATATAAATATAAAATATTAAATAAATACCTTATATTGTGATGCTATGGAGATCAATTAACAATGTTATATTACTTGCAAAATCACAAAGACTTAGTTTAAACTTAAGTTCTATGGTAATAAATATTGTCATTTCCTATTTTTGTCTGTTTTTGAAGTCTAATTAACAGATTCTGAATGATATTGCATCAATAGCATATACAGAAAGATACTAAGAAATCATTGATTCTTTTGAAATGTGTTAATGAGGGCTATATATAGGTGTAATAGATTTAATTAAACACATAAAAAATGGGAAGAAAATTGTGTCTGTTTTACATTTCTAAGGAAAAACAATTTCAAAATCGATATGCCCTTTGTTTGAAGAGTTAGCTAACTTTCCATTCATAGTGCATTGATATAACTAAGACTTGCATTTTACTTGAGACTGAGAATTTGGTGAGGGTGAGGGGAGGTTGCTGGCAAAAATATAGCCAATCTAATAATGAGAAACTTTACGGAAAAGAAAATAATGGCCTCATCAAGGGGAGTGAGTAGAGAAGTGAAAAGTAAGTGATATCCTTGTTGATATGTTTTTAAATTTTTTGGCTAAGCTCTCCTCCTAGTTACATTTGCTTTGAATTTTCACCTTTTTAAAAAACCAATAGCATGTACTTTCCATAGTAAGCAAATTAAAACAACAAAAAACCCCTCTTGCAATAGCTTAAAGCACAGAGAATGTTTCAAAAATATAAGAAATATAAGAGACATCTATAGACAAATGCAAGCACATACACACATATGAATATATAATGCCATATATAAAATTTGGTATAAATTTTGTTTTTCCATATTAATCAATTATCCCAAAGAATGAAAAGTGAGTTGTACAGAATGGATTACAGTTACTTTATGTTATTTATGTAAATAACAAAATAATTGGCCAGGATGACTTTAACATCATGGTTTAAAATAAATTTTTGAATTGTCTTTTATATGAATTTTGCTTCTTTATTCTATCCTTTTTAAAATTCACTAGTCTTAAAGGAAATAATGATAAGTGAATTTGATTTTATTATTCCCTTTTTTAGTTTCTTTTTTATTAGTATGTATTTATGGTATCTATTAATTACATTTATATTAGGGAATTGGTACATACACATATTACTTCTTAATCATTTTTACTTCCATTTTCTCTCCCCAGCTGCCTTACACATCCCCAGATCTATTATTGTTGTGATGATAATTTTTTACAACCAACCTTCATTGGTGTGGAGGAAAAAATGAGTTATTCACGTTCATACTTGTGCTCTTTCAAAAATGTAAAACTTATAATGATCAACAATCCCTACCACGTACAACAAAGATCACAAATGAGTTTCATGCAGCTTTTATTTCCAAAATATATTTTTAATGTTTGCTATGTGCTAGGTGTTATTCTAGGCAATTTTGATGTATCATTGAATAATATGCAAATAAACTGATGCCCTGAAGTTTATATTATCAGAGAGAGAAGGGAGTTAAACTATAATGAATGTGAAAATCACCATTAATTTCAGTCAGGATTTGGAAAGCCACAGTGGTACAATATGCTTTGATCATTTACTGATATGTATGTCCTTTAATAAATCATTGGTTTTTTACATTTTTAATAAAATAGTATATTCGATGATTTGAACACTTTAATTATCAGGCCAATTTCATAATATCTGAAACTTACTGAAAATGAAAATAAATGGATCTCAAACAAGATCTAGTTTCTAGCCTGAGCTTTGCTGTCATCTTTCTGAGCACTATGTAATCACACACCTCCTCTATAATATTGAAAATGTAAATGGTGATCGGTAACATTGGCCCTGACTAGGGAGCATTATTATCATTAAATGACAGAATTGTTAAGACAATACTCATAAAAAGATGCAGAAGTATGAACTTTACCAGAAGCTTAGCATGATAGTTACATTCTGTTAATACTCTACACATATCTCTGAAGTAATTAATAAGTGAAAGAAGAAAAGCGAATATTTAGCACCATTTACATTATTCGTTGAGGACTAGCTTGCTGATTACTTGATTTTTTAATCCAAGCTTTGCTTTAAAATACAAATCTTAATCCTTCTCTCCAAGGTTTCATAAACAAATTTTCTAGTCTCTAAATTTACTTAAAAAGTGTTGATGAAGGATTTCTGTTGAAATAAATAAAAGTCCTATTCAATAATAATAATTAGCATATTGGTTATTTAATTGTAATATATAGTTTTGGTTAAAATAATTATGGTTACTAAATTACAATAACCAAGCTGATTCTTGAGTACTGTTAGGTCTTCAAAGAGGATTAACTTGTATATTTTAAAGTTAACATAGGTATCCTGCCATGTAATACATTCAGAATAAATGAGTACTTAATTGAACAGCTGCTGAAGGACTGTAAATTACATAAAGTCTTCATGAGATCATGAGATTTGTTACAAATTAAATTTTTCTTGCAGTATTATGGTTTTACTTTATATTCACAATTAGTTCTTTCAAACTTAATGTCTTATTTTGGTCTGATAGAGTGAAGAATGAACTGAATCATGAAAAACCATTCATTTCTCTGACCAAGTCTTCAAATATCAAAGACCTGACAATAGGGGGTGGAAATTGGAACATGGAAAATCCAGACTTGGTTGCACTGTCACTTGGCTTCAGCCTAAATCTCAGTTATGTGATCAACCATGCATGTGAACAAAAGAGACATTCTCAGAAAAGAGGGAAGGTTTCTGATGGAAATCACAAAAAAAAAAAAAAAAGAATATAGTTTGGAAGAAAAAAACAAGAAGATGGGTGTCAAGGCCTTGTGGGTTTTGCTAAATGGGTAGACGCCCCCATGCTCTTTGGGGCAATTCTTTTCTTCTTAATCTTCATCCCTCATTCTCAGAGTGCATTAGGCCCAATCCCAGAATCTTTATAAAGGCAAGTTCTGTATATTTTGATGTTGGTGGGAAAGAAGTGCCCCTGGAGAGATTTTTTTTGGGAGCACACTTTACAAGCATTTTCTGGGAGGGAAAAGTTTTTAAGGAGAAGATTTACTTTTCCAATAATTATTCAGCCTGAAGTTCCAGGGTTATATATTGCATATTTTTCCCACTTGTGCTAGTGTAATGTTTCTCTAAATTAATCAGGTATCTACTCTTCATCCAGTCAAAGGATGTGGCATTTTCAAATGAAATGTTATAGGCCAAGGTGGTATAGGTTAGCCTTTTTCCTTTAGCTTTCCCTTTTAAGGAATTAGAAAAACATTATTATTGGTTTAAAAAATGTGAAAAGCTATTTAAAAATGGATCAGTATTAAATTGAATCAACAACATTATTTTTTAATTTAAATTTAAATTTACCATGGGAAAAATAACATAAGACAAAAATTTGGAAAAACAAAAAGCCACATCCCACCCAGAAAGAGGATAATGTGTTTACTAGATACCATGGTTGATGTTTATCCTACTTGAGATTGGAAAATCAGAATTAACTCTGTGAAATTTTGTGAATTACCATGGTATATAATATATCTTAATAGATTCTCATTCAAGAAATATAATCAAGGCTGAAGGGTTGACTTAACACAATTGTGTTATGAGCTAAATGGAAATATAGGTATCAAGAAGCCTGGTATTTAAAATGCAAAGTTCAGGCAAAAGTTAGCCCAGTTATTTGTTTCTCTTACATTTGCAACAAATATATTTCTTACCATTATAGTACTTAAAATTTACATCAGTAGTTGAAAATGTGAGATATTTGAAATAGAATAATTAAAATGCATTGCATCCAGCAAGCAACATAAAACTGAAAGTATACTTATTTATTGGGCAAATTAGAAGGATTTCAAAATGTCTAATTCAAACTGTAATCCTTTTCATGTATATTAAGCACTAGGGGTTGGGAAATCAGTGACAGAAGTGAGAAAGGAAAGAAAAGGAAATATTTTTATTGTTTTATTCAAACATCTTTACAAGACACAAAGAGTTCTCTATACTCATATACGTTTCTTCATGAAGTACTATAATTTTACAACTTGACTTCAAAATAATAACTTACTTAAGACATTAAGAATAAACAATAGCAAAAAGCTGCATTTAGGAAACATTAGAGCTAGCATGATTTATTATACTTTATCTTTTCAGTTGAGCTATTACTCTGAAAAAATATTGAGAGTCTATTCACTTCCTGCCTCAACTTAGAACACATTCACTACCCAGAAACAACAATATAATTAATTTTATATAAATTAGCTTAATTGTTATATAAACACTTGGTCTATCTTAATTTGTAAATGTAACAAAACTTTCCACAGTATACATCCTAACAGATGGATTGTAATTATTAATGCTAGGTAGTTTTTAATAATTGTCTGACAGTTAGTATATTAATAAAATATTTTCATTATTTTTAATAAGCTTACCTTCCATTTTCAAAATATTACATATAAAATTGACAGGTCACTTATAAGCAAAAACATAGCAAATATGTGGGCTGTGAGAAGAAAAAGATTTTTAAATGACTATCATTGGTAAATTACATTTGTTGGAAAACAATAGAAGTTATTTTTTTAAGAGTTCACTGTGAATCAAGTACTGCCCTGATAGCTGTTATATATAATCTCTAATTGTACACATGAGAACCTTAAAAGTAAATAAAGCTGCACTATATTATTAAGCAGTAACTAAATCTTCATTTCAATGTTTCTCTCTCTAAAGCTGTCAGATGTGGATAACCAACACTATTTCTGTCACTGAGTATCCTATAAAGTTTTTCATTCATTTCAAACTATTTATATTAGAAGTTCTGCTACAGGTTCTTGTTGACTATTCGATGGTGATGATGATTTTACTGATAAAAGAATTACTAATGTGTAGTTTTTGCAAGTTACTATTACAAGCACTTTATAAACATTGAATAAACTAAGTCTTCTCCAACAAAAATTAAAGAGAAAACTGGAAATCTTACTGGGTGTTCATAATTTGAATAAATCAAATCATCATTTTTGCAGTGAGAAAAGTTGGAATCAATTTTATAAAGTTTATCCTAACATACAACATGTGTTGGCTTTATTTGACTTTCAGAGGTAGTAATATTTAATTACATAATAGGCAAATTATGCATATGTACAAAGTTTTATAACCATGGAAAGTTATTATGGCCAAAGTTTTATTGACCAATAAAATTTTTGTATCCTAAAATTTTGTTTCATAAATTGTTTTTAAACGTGGGGATTTTATTGGCTTTTATGCAGCTTCAATAAGCTATTACATGACTCAGGTATGACCAACTCATTTACCTTTCACAAGGTGATCAACATATTTTCATGTTTCTATTGATTTCATGTTTACAAAATCCTTCCACTACTTAGTAGTCATATAATTATAAATTATGCAGACTATATCCCAGCAATAGTTTATGTCATTAAGCAGATGCTGAAAGACAGAGCAGAAATGCAAATTGATCAATGATAAGAATTATCTTATTGTTCTAATATAGTATAGAGAAACAGTTGTACATTTCATGGGCACTGATACTGGATAAGTGAAGAAATGGAATAAAGATAGTGAAGAAATAGAAGCCAATTAATTTTTTCTCAGTCATATATTTACTGAGTTTTAGTGAAATTATCCAACCTTTTCATGTTTTTTTAGCTTATGTATTTCTGTAGTCATTTAATAATATTTAAGTTCCCATTTCACTCCACAGCTAACATCAATGATGAGTAGCTAATTCTATCAAAAAAGATTCCATTTTATAATTAAAAAACAAAGCTTTTCGCAATGGAGTCAACAAAACTTAATGGTATTTTCAGTAATTAGATTTAATCATCAGAGTAGAAGTATTTTAACTGCAAAAGCTTTATTTCCTGAGAACATACTTTTTCATCTAAGGCAGATATATGTTTTAAAACATTTTAGCATATTCCATATAAGGTTCAAAAGACAGCATTTTCTGTCATCCATCATTTTCTTTGGTAATAATGAACCATTGCTAACCATAAAATATAGATCAGATTTGCTCCCCTCACATTTAAAGTTTCAGATTCTCCTCCTGCCCTGATTACAGTACTGCCATCCCTAAAGGAGAGGTCTTCGAAGAAAAAAACCTGGGTCCATTAATCATGAATCATTACGTTTTGTCAGTTGGCAAAGGAATACTTTGCTCATTTATCCTTTGAATGAAATTAGTTCTGGCTCAGACCCTGTAGAAGGAAATTCTAAATTGTCTTGGCATCTTCATATAGCAGTTTGTGTATGTGCCATGAAATGGCAGATGGGGTTTATTAATGGCAGATGAGTTTAGCTTGCAAGTTTTTTTTCTTTTTCTATTTGATCATTTTAATATTGAAGCTCAGATAAGACTCCTACATGAGTGCTGTATATTTATCTACAGATATGTTTTATCTTATTTGTAGAGGGAAAAAGAGAAATCTGGTAATGTTTATGTTGCCAAATATAAGCAGGCTCTTTTTTCTCTGTGCTATATAGGAAATGGACACGTATCCTTAAATTTAACTGTCTTAGCAAAACCTAATATACAAAATCTTTGAAAACATTTACAATAGGTATGTGAGGATAATAGTGAACTTGTAAACAGCATTAGACATTTCATTGAATGATAGAAAGACAATAGTCACAGTGATTAATGTTTAACAGAAACATGAGTAAGTTTTGAAGAACAAGTTTCCTTTGTGAATAATTTCTGCATAAGTTTTACTGCTGTTAATCATTCTAAATAGGGAAGATTTATAAGCATTTATTATTAAACACTAAAAACTTAATTATATGGCCAGAAAAATAGAACATCTTATGAGTATATTAATTGATGGTAGAGTCAGAAACATATCTTAAAGTGTGGTGTATGTTTAAATATATACATGCAATCTTTCGACAGTGAGTGCATGGCTGGTAGCCATGTGTAGTGTGCAATATAGGCCACTGAAATATTCCCTTAGATAATTCATTTCACAAAACTGACACTGGTGTTAGAAAGAACACACATATAAAATTGTTTTCATATAAAAGTGGATTCTCAGTCTAAAAGCAGATGAGGTAAGGACTTTGCAAACTGTTAATAAATATGTTTATGTTGCGCATTCATATGTTAGACTTGGTGAGAGCTGATGGTGCAAATTGTATTTCAAACGTTTAAGACATGGCTTTGATGGTTTGGAGAAGATTAAAATATGTTAGGAATTATAAATTCCATAGATAAATTGTCTAGAAAAAAAGGAAAATGGACATAGATCTTTAAATATTTTATAATTGAGAATCTGTGACTAAGTATATTCTCTAATATGTAAATACATGTAATATAATTTATGATTGTAAAAATTGACAAAATACCATTTTTCTAATGCTACTTGAAATTAGAATTGCTGTCTATGATAGGATGTCATTTTATTAAGAAAAGAGAAAAAGAGTCTTTTTAGTTGCTCCACATACTTAGCCTCAACTAACCACTTTTATTTTCTTTTTTATCTACTATAATATTTTTACTGAGTGCAGTTGCTACATATTTTACTTTAATACAAAAGCAATAGTTGAGCTTAAATTTGGTAGCAGTCTTGAATAACAAGAAATATACAACAAAAAGTTTTAAAATCTTAAATTATGAAAAGCTATATTGGGATTTACTAAATAGTTTAAACTAAATCTAAATGGATTCAATTTCTTTTATTTTTTAGTGGCCATAGTAATATCAGGTGAGTATCAATCTCTCCACATTGCCATCAACTACTTTTTATGTACATAATAGTAATTGTGTGTTATCTGGAGAAAGAGACACAGCCTATGCCTGTGAAGGATATGGTTCACCAGTCGAAAAGTTTTTGTTTATTTTTCAGAAATCATTGTTTAACCCTAACAACTCTGTACCAAAAATATCTATAAAGTTTAATTGGAATTATTTTTACCACTATATACTTTCCAAAAAAAAAAAACTAATACATGTGTATAAAGAATGTTTCTTATCTCTCAGAAGCACAAAAAGTCAGGATCTAGCTATTTGCTTCCTTCAGATGTAAGATGGTGATGAAATGTGTATCTCATTTTGGCTGCCAAGAGATAATGGAAACTCTTGAAATCGCATTACCTGAAAATGTAATGATACTTTTCTTCAAGTGGAATAATAGGAAAGGAGGCACAATGTTGCTGAAAAAAACTGGAGTTGTAGATATCTAGATATCTGTGCATGTTATTGGTTGTGTCAATATTGTGTATAAAGAATAAATTTTTCTATTTTTGATTATTTTTTAGGATTGCATAAATACTAAATTTCCCTCTCCATGATGGGGAATATATACATATATATTATATATATATAATATATATATAATATATATTTCCTGCATTACTTGCTTTCTTCCTTTTTTAAAATAACACTGACTTTCAGTCATCCCTGGCTGCTATTCCACAAGGTTTTGGAGGGCAATGGAATCAGATCTGCCAAGTAGTAACACTAATGTTAATAATAACAAATACATACTTATTGTGTGCCAGATTCTAATCTAAGTGTTTTCCATGCATTCAGTTTTTAGGCTCCCAGACAACGCTACAAGGTATATAGAATCTCCAACTTACCATAGTTTTCCTTAACTACACTTAGGATGGTGCAAAACCAGTACTCATTCAATAGAAATTATATTTTGAATTTTGTGTCTGTTCTCTGGCTACTAAAGTATCAGGTTATTCTCTTACAATCCTGAGTATTGGCAGCTCACCATAGCTCCCAGCTAATCATGTGACCCTAAATTGAAATAACCAATTCAGTACTCTGCTGAGTTATTCCATAAATTTGTTGTATTGTTTTACTTTTCCTTTAATTTGGAATATTTTCAATTTAAACCAACTGATGACAATGTTCTACACAATTATTACACAGAAAAATTTTGTTTGTCAAACGTCACAACAAATGTAAAACTCCACACTTATTGTAAGCATATTATATGTTATTGAAAACTAAGCACCATTTCCCATTGATATTCACAATCCAATGAGGATTTAAAAATTAAATTTAAAAAATGAATCTACAGCTAACAAAATTCCCTGTATGCCCTACATTTTATAGCAAGGATAATGTCTCATCAAGGACTTTCAAATCATATCAAATTCATGCTAAGCAAATACATATTTGGCATCTACTATGGGAAAATTATTACAGGAAAGAGGGGTTGCGGTCATAGACTACAGGGCCAGGTTGATGAATGCATGAACAAATTAGACCACATGCTCAAAGCTTAGTTAACAGATCAAGAAAGATAACTATTTCACTCTACTTCTTTAACTTCCAAAACAAATGTGACCAAAGTCTGACAATTAAAATGTAAAATGGAATGTGGAAACTCCAGGAAAGCAAGGAATCTATATTCCTTCTTGCCTCCTGCTCTTCTTGCCTTCTGCTCTGAAATGTTTTCATGAAGCTGTTTTAAGAAAGAAACAAGATTTTATGGAAAAGTTCCAGTTCTTAATTGCTGATACAATTTATTTTAGTAGTATGGGTGTCTAAAATACAACAAAACAAGAACAAAATAACAAAAACACATCAACATGTAGGGTGCTAGATGTAGCCTCTAAAATAAGGGATACAAATTGTTAATGCTGAAAGTTAGGAGTTTATAACTTAAATTTTCTTATTTTTATTTTTGTGTTTAATTATTAAAGTAATCCACTGGAAAATTATCTACAGTTTATAAAATAAAAAAGAAATCATAAGACTTTAAAATAGAGTAACACAACGAAAAAGTTTCAAGTTGAAAATCAAATTCCAATATTCTAATCTAAAATGAATTTGAAACAGATTTTAAAATTTAGTACACAGTTTAAAATAATCCCTCTTACAGCCATATTATATATCAATTTATTGAATCACATCAAAATTCAGCAAATATTTGCTGGAAATCCTCTATATGTCTGGCCCAGTTAATACTGATAAACCTACTGAATAATAATAGTAAGGCTATAATTAAACAGAATAATATTCTTTCAGAATCTCACTGTTTAATTATCATAAGGTTTATTCAATTGCAAATAGTGTATAATATTTAACACTTTATGTTTTCCATTTTACATAATGTATCTGTACTTAAAATGTAATCTGATAGTCTAACAGTAAGCTTAGGATACTATCAGTGAGAACTAAGTGTGTAGTGTCTGTGTACAAGACTAACAAATTATATCTACATGTGATTTTTCTAAGTGATTCTACTTGGTTTAAACTGCCGTATTTTTAAAAAATTAAAATAATATAACTTTATGTTTTTATTTTTATGATTGCATATTAATTACAAAGAGTATTTGGCTTCATTGTGATATTTTCATACATGTGTATTACATATTTTGTTAATATTCACCCCCTCAATTATTCTTTCTTAACCTGCTCATCTCCTCTCCAGATGCCTTTTGTCTTATTAGACTCTCTCTACTTTCATGCCTTTTGTTGTTGTTGTTCTTGTTGTTTTTTATATTCCACATATGAGAGAAAACATATAACACTCATCTTTCTGTATCTGGCTTATGTTGCTAAACATGATGATTTCCACTTCCATCTCTTTGCTGTTCTATCATTTTGTTCTTCTTTATGGCTGAACAATAGTTCCCTGGCTGAATACATACCATATTCTCTTCTTCCATCCATGAATGGACACTAAGGCTGATTCTATAACTTGGCTATTGTGAATTGTGCCACATTAAATCTGGGTGTGCAGGCATCTCTGTAGTATGATCACCTTAATTTTCTTGGATATGAAAGTGGTATAGCAGGATCATATGGTAACTCTATTGTTAGGGTTTTGAAAGACTTCCATACCAGCTTCTATACTGGCTTCACTAATTTATTTATCCACCAGTAGTGTATAAAGTTTGTTTTTCACTCCAGTATTTCTCCCTAGTGTTTTTTATTTTTGTATTCTTGGTGATAACCATCATCAAGTTATTGGAGTGATAAGAAATCTCAAAGCAATTTTGTTTTGCATTTCCCTGATGGCTAAAGATATTGAACATTTTTATATAATTATTGGTCATGTATACTTTTTGAATTATCACATTTTTGTGTAACTTTTGATATATTGTATTAATTGGCCAAAATCTTCAGTTTTATCTTCAACATTTCTGTGGCTTCTCTCACTGTTATTTGTAATTATAATCCCTCTGAATATTCATTGTGGACCACTGTTATTTATTTCTATGTATTATCTTCCTTTGGGAAACGATTCCAAGAAATAAGGCTAAAAATCAGTAAGATATAAGGTAAAATAACAATATAATTATAATATTAAGAGAAAAGAGGAGGTTTTTATATGGATGCATATATGCATACACCAGAAAAGGGTAGGTTCACAATTAGTAAAAGAGAACATACAAATAGATGTTCTTCCTTCTTTTATGAATATTTAGTAATGTTTAATTATCTTTATTACATAAAATTAAATGTTACAAAAGGAAAATATGTGTAAATCAACTATATTTCCTTAAATGTGTATTTTTATCTCCTTGAGTTCCATTCCTAAAATTGGAAAGTATCCTTGCCTCTAATTGGATGAAGCATACTGCTATCCTGTATTGCATAGTTACTGTTACCTTCCAATTTAATTATGTTAATGTAGTGAAGTGTTTTATAGATTTACTGAGTATTATTATAAATGTCATTTGAATCTGATGTTGGACATTAAAATGTCAGTTATTTGCTTTTAGGTTAGTAAAATGTTTTTACAAGAACAAGAGTGGTGATATGAAATGCTTTGTATAAACCAGTTTTGATATGCACATCATGTAATCATGGAAGCTACTCCATAAGTAATCTATTTAACTTGTTTCTCTTGAAAAGTTGTACTAGGAAGTTTCCTTGGAGCATCATTATAGCAAGAAAGATAGCCTTACCACCTAATTTATTTGATATCAGACGATTTCAGAAACTTCAAGGAATATAGTCATTTCTTTCATTTTACTTTGCCAGTGAGATATAATCATTTGTCTGATAGGATGGCTGTTAGAGAAGATAGCAAAGTGGCTAGGGTATCTTTTGCACATGATAAAATATGGAGTGACATCAGATAGTAGCTGAACACCATTATATAAAATTACAGTTCTACACCCCAGAGACCTCTCACTTGATCAGGTACATATTTATGCCTCCTTGCATTGCTTACTTTCAAGATAGGAGAGAATACTTTAGTCTTCCAGATAATTACAGATTACTTGTGCTTCTGATAATTGCGTGAGTATGAGTGTAAACATTCATTTGTAAACACAAGAAAGACAAAGATGCCCTGATTTCGGGGAAGAAGTCTAGTCATTTGTGAGCAAAGTCAACATCTCCTTCACCCTCATTTATTCAGTTATATTGTCAGTAGTTCTAGTGAAGGACTTAACCCATAACCACAGGAAAATAGAAGAAACTACCACCAAGGTCAAGCTGGAGAGATACGGAAAACGCTGCTTTAGAAGAAGGAATAGTATAACAATAAATCTTTAATATATTTAATAGTTAATTTTATGGCGACAGCAACATTCTCCATTTTGATGCTTGAATGCTGACAACTTTTAAATTCAGGGTACTCCTTCCTTTTCTGCCAGCCCAACAACTGGGAAACCTGATAGAAAAGCCTGGTCTTTGCCCTTGTTTTAGTAATAGCAGAAGATTCAAAGGATATAAGCCCTGCCACATAGGAAAACCCTTATTCCAGACTCACCTCTTAGTCATTATAATTCTCCTTTAGCCAATATTCTTTCTTTGTTCTCTCATATGATTTTGAATGAGCTTGGAAGGCTTATCTGATTCTCCTGAGCAAAATTTATCATGTAAGTAATAAATCTTTTCATATACTTTTGAGTTTTGTTTAGTATCATCATTCTTCACATCCAAACACATTTTGAATATATTTTCATTCTAATTCTAGAGAGTGGCTACAAAAGATACACAAATGTGTTAAAAAGAAAAAAAAAACAGACCAGAAGTATTAAGACATTTCAATAATTTCACAAGATAGATTATGTCCAAATTACAAGATCATAACTATTATCCTTTGCATACAAAGTAGTCTTTTTCATTTCACTTTTAAATTTTATGTAATATTCTTACACAGTAGACAGTCTGATGAATATTAATACTATGTCAGAAAAATTAACACTGCATTTAGGAAAATGATGTATTTTCTTTTCTCCTAGGGGTTAGAAAGACAATTTAAGACCATTTGTCTTATATATTAGTATTTTAATGCTCCTATAAGAAATTTAAGACTAACTTGCTGCCTTAAAAACAGTAAGAATTTATACTTTCTTGGCCATGAAAGTCAGAAATCTGAAATCACTGTCACCAAGGCAGCTAAGTTCCCTTTGGAGGCTCTAAGAAAAATTGTTTTCCCCTTGTCCCTCTTTGTTTCTTGCAACTGCCAGCATTCCTTGGCTTATGGCTACATCTATTTCTATTCTCTTTCACACCATCTTCTCCTATGTGTACTTGAGTCTTTTTCTATGTACTTGCCTTATCTTCTGATGTCTACCTTTAAAGACACTGGGAATTATTTCTATAGCCCACACAAATGAAGCAAGATAAATGACACCTCTCAAAATCCTTAATTTAATCACATATTTATCTTATAAGTAATATACATTCTTTTGCAGTATAAGAAAATATCCAGAAGTTCTGGGGCTTATCATGTGTATTTATCTTATTTTTATTCACAGCATCTTAGTTAATGGACCCACAAAACTAAAGTTTTCTCCAGAACAAATTCCATGTTATTGGAGTTTGAATAGTTGAGCTTCTGCCCTTATCAAGTGGAGAGAATTGGGCAACAGTGAAGATTGAGATGCCCATTACAATGAACTGATATTCCATATGTAAGTCCTATGTTTCTACACCTTGAGGTTTTTAGAAAACTATTTTTTAGCTCATATTTCTTTCCATCATTTTATGATCATATTCTACTAATCTGTATGCTATGGAAAATGCCAATTATTCAGGCAAGTCTAAATAGACTATAAATGAACTAAGGAAATACATTATACTAGACATATTTTTGAGTATCAAAAAATTACTTTTATATAAATATTTGATCAAAGAATAAATTAGAAACAATAATTTTCTTTTTGAAACTATACATTCATTTTCAGGTCCTTTATCTAAAGTGTTTTATATCTTTGATTTTAGTCATGACCGCTACATTCCCTACATGACTGAATTTTAGTCATGCTTGCTCTTAGGCTGAATCATTAGACCATCTTTATGTTGGATTAGATTCTTCTGAGTTGTCAATTTCAAATGCAGGTTGTTCATATCTATTCGATCCTATCATTTCCTCTGTAAAAAGCTGGCCCGGTTTTTTATTCGATAAGTTTTGGATTGCCTTAAATTACAAATAAATTAAATATGCAATTCAATTTCATGCTTTGTGCATATGCTTAGGATTAGTTAGAAGAATGAGGTAGACTAGTTGCATTCCCTAGTAAAGTCTAATAGAAATGTACCATATCCGTCACTTTGAATTTAGCCTCCAATTGCTTGTCATAAAAGGGAAGAGAAAAACACATCATAACAGAAACACAAAACCTAAAATTGTTGAGGAAATTGACTGGTTATGTTGAGGCTAGAGGTGTCTATGTAACAATATCTTACCTATGTTCCAGTTGAACTTTATTTGGCCTTCATCTGTGTAATGTCCTTAAGCACAAATGTGGTGGTGGCCTGCTTGGTGTACAAGACAAAGAGAGATGCATTGGCTCTGTCACCCCTGGCTTGAAGTTTGTTGATCTCTAACTTTCTCCTATCCTTTTAACTCATTCTGTGACCCAGGAAAATCATTGACTTTCTCTTTTCCTCAATCTAGAAGTCACTGGATACAAGAGTAGACTAAATATTTTTATGACTTGTACTTTTAACATATCGTATATAATTATTTATTATTGACTTCTTCTTAAAAATATCAATTATACTCTTGTTTTGGGATAACATGGAGACATGATTACTACACTCCAGGAATGCTGTTTCTTGGGGCCCAGTGAAGATTGTCATGCAATGAAATTATTAATAGCACAGATATTTTAATAGGTATTACTGAGGCTTCCATATTAGTGCATAGAAAGTCATAGCAAAGTTATAAAAGGATGCATGAACAATAAGACACATATTTTGTGATAAGAAAATTCTTGTAGAGAGACTGGCACAAGAACTAAAATTTAAAAGGAACAAATTTATTCTTTTCAATACAGAGCAGAGGACGAAATCCAGGAAATGGAATAAAATATGTTAAACCATGGAAGTAAGAGTACAGGACACATATAAGAGAGAATTATATTTGTACTTCATTCTTCAATAATATTTATTAACTACTAATTATATTTGTACATTATTCTTCAGTAATATTTATTAATTACTTACATGCTAGATTCTATTCAAGCAATAATTTATCACAGTATAGATCACTGTGCAGGAGACAATTATTGTTGAATATCTGTACATAAACTGGACCATAGGATGAGGTGAAGTTAAAGAAATAGCAGGAAAAGAAGTATAAAAATCTTATTTGCCTTACTAAGGGTCTTACATTTTATCCAGTGAGAAATTATAACAAACATAATTAGCATTAAGGAGAAAAATAATGCGATACAATTGCATTTGTAAAATAACATTTAATAACTATGAAAAGAATGAATTGAAAGTAGAAACTACTAGAATAAAATACCATTGTAACAAAATACTTGCCATATAGAACTTAGAGGAGAGATTTATCTTGCCTCATGATTTCAGAGGATTCAGTCTATGGTAGGCTGCCTCTGACTCCTAGCTAAAAAATTCATGGCAGAAGGGCATGGTGGCAGAAAGCTGTGCTAACTCACTGCATCAGTAAGCAAAGAACAAGGGCAGAGATTGAGAGGAAGGGTCAGGAAGTATATATAGTCTCCAAGATCATTTTCTTTTGATACACTTTCTCCAATAGGCCTTATCTTCTAATAGCCCATTCAGCAAAAAACTCATCTATAGGTTAATCTATTGAAGAAGTGAGTGTTCTCACAATTCAAATGTATCTTCAGGGTTTTTTAATCTTTCAAAGAACCAATTCTTCAATTTATTGATTCTCTGTATTGTTTTCTTAGTCTCAATCTTAATAATATCTGATCTGATCTTTATAATTTTCTCTCTCATACATGCTTTGGGTTTAGCATGGTATTCTTTTTCAAGAACCTTGAAATTCAAAATTAGGTTATTTATTTAAACTCATTTTGTTTTCCTGATGTGGGAATATATCATTATAAATTTCCCTGGTAGGATTGTTTTCATCGTGTTCCATAAGTTCCACTATGTTGTATTGGTATTATCAATTGATTGTAGAAACTGTCTAATTTCTTCTTTAATTTTCTATGTGACCTATTGGTTATAAAGGAAAGTGTTATTTAATTTCCATATGTTTATGTAGTTTTGTGGTTTCTTCTATCATTGATTTCCAATTTCATTGTATTATGATCTGATAATAGGCATGGGATAATTTCAATTCTTTTGCATTTACTTAAGTATGTTCTATGATATAGAATGAAGCTTATTGTAAGAGAAAGTCCCATGTGCTACTGATAAGTAAAAAATATTACAATTTCAATAAATTTTAGTTTCCATGCAATAGAATGATGGAACCGAAATCTTAGTAAGCTGAAAAATTATGAAGGGGCATATGCAGAGTTAGATGCATGACATTGTGATTCTGTTGTGTACCACAACCCAGAAGGAATGATTTAATTTCCAGGATTTCCAGTTTGATGATATGTCTCCTCATAAATAGTAATCATAGAAGATGAGTTCATTGAAAGTACAACATTTGAAGACATAGGCTAGGGAGTTCCCTGCAGACTCAAGAGAAACTGTGTGTAAAATAAATATTTTTCTTTCAGTAACATTAGATTTAGGAATTATTATTATACACAATTTACCTCATCATAGTTAGCAAGTATTGACAAGTATTTTCCAGTATGTTTATGAAGGGTTGAAATCAGTTAAAAAAGAGTATTATTGGGAAAAATAAAATTGAAAGAATTGCAAAAGTTTATGTAGTGTCAAGATTATCAATCTAATTATTGAAATTGTCAATAACTAACCATAATGAGGGCTTAAAGAGCTGATATCAACTAGAAATTATGGAGATTAAAAAGGGTGTGATATATGACTATAAAAAATGAGGGGGAAACCAAGCAAAAATTTATAGGAATGTATATAGAAAGAAGTACAGATAATGGAGTAGGTACACACAATGATGTGAAAGTTATAATATGGGAAGTAAGACATGATTTGGGAGTATTTGAGATTAGAGTGTTTTGTCATAATTTGGGCAAATAGGAATAAAAGTCATAGCTTCTGATGCATTGAAGACATAATTTTGGTGAAGATTTGGGTGTCAAAGTTGGGGGATAAAAAATCCAGTAATTTCTATAATTGCTACAAGTAGATTGTTGGTGGCTGGGGGTGGACAGCCTTACTTTATGCATGGGGGTGTGGGTCCTGCTGGTGGACAGCAAAGGGGATACAGAACTACAGACCAGGAACTAGCCCCTATAGATCCATTTGGCCCTATTAACAGGGATCAAGGGGACCTGAAGAACCTAGATCTGTTTCTAAAATGCTTAGATTTCTTCCTAAACAGATAATTTTGTGATAGAGAATATAAAGAAAATTGCTAGAATTTCTTTGTGGCAGGCTTCATAGTCTATATTTTAGAGATGAGAAAACTCTATAAAGGTACTAAGAATCTTGAGAAGAAAAAGTTGCCTATCCCTATCTACAAAACTCAACCAACCATAGATAAAATACATAGAAAAAAATCTAGCATGTGTACTGAACATGTGCGGACTTTTTTCTTATCATTATTCCCTAAACAATATAGGATGAAAACTATTTACATAGTATTTACATTATATTAAATAATATTAGTAATCTGATTATGATTTTAAATATAAGGAAAGATTGTATAAGTTATATGAACATACCATGCCATTTTATGTAAAGGACTTTTGTATCCTCTGATTTTGTTATCCACAGAAGATCCTCCAATATAGGTTGAAGATACATATATAAACAATGAATGCAGGATTTGTACAGCAAGATTTAGTGCAAATTCTATTCTTTCTCTCCACAGAGTTTTATGCCTCATAAATCCTACAACATCAGTCCTAGCATGACTTCTGTAAATATATTCGTTTCTTATTTAAATAAAACAGTATGGTTATTTATATTACAGCTCTTGTGTCTACAAAAATATGTCCTTTGACAGTTATGTGACAAAAGGCATGGCTGTAGAGATTATTTACATATAATTTCCTACTAAACTTGCTGTTTGACATTAAAGGTTTCCTTAATAAACAAATTGAAAATGCCAATAATGATTTTCAGTAGTTGTGAGAATATAAAGGAGTGAACAAATTTAACACCAGGTCAGATTTCCCCTGAGTGTGATTAACCCATGCATTGGCAGCTGAAGATAGATACAGACCAGACCCAGGCAGCAAATCAGTGCCATCCCAAGCAATTAAATGAACTCTTTAAAAAAACAAGACAGTAAAGTATGACATTACCTCCTGGATATTCAGTACAGTATTTATGCAACTGCATGTTCTGGAACTATATTGTATCTGTATAAGGAATAGCCCTGTGCTTATCAAATCAGGTATGGTAAATGGGTCTTCAGGAGCTGTTCAAAATATTTTTTCAATCAACATTTCCTCAAATATTATTTACTTGGACCTTTTCATAGTTAATATGATATATAAGCTTGTATAAGAAGTGATATTTACTGGAATTTATTATTGGGACACATAACAGAAATAGATTTTTATTTCAAATAAAGATCTGTAGATGCTGCAAAAGATCATGAAATATCACTTAAAACTGATGCTTTTTATTATTTTCCATTTGTCATTCTACATAGCACAACTTCACTCTTACAAGCATCAGCATTATCCACCAAGATTTATTACTGATTTAGTAGATTAATATAATTTTACTGGAAATGTATGGTCTATATCATTGAATTAATATAAAAATGTATAGCAAGATATTTGATTAAAATGTCATATTTCTACATGTGTATAATTCCTTTCCATAAATCCACTGAAGGAGAATTAATTTTAGAAACTTATGAATTATTTTTAGTTTTTGCGTTATCAGTTCTTGCAATCAATTAACACACTGGAAAAGAAAGGAGGTAATATATGTAGTTCTGTTTAACACATATGTGTTAATATACATTATATGTTGTTAGCATATTTTTGCAGATCATTTGAAATTTAAGTATCCACTTTTAGTCACGAAATTTATCTCTGAAGACCTGTATTTCACACACTCAGAGACATAGAACTTGGCTGACTAATGTTTAGATCTTTTCAGCCCTTATTCAATATTATGGTCTTTGCCAATAATAGGGCTCATAGAAGAAAGAAAGATTGAAATGAAAAGAAATAAGAAAAATTCTAGCAAAACACAGTATGAAAATGAACCCCTCAGCTCAACATTTGTATTTTCTATAATTCCATCTTTCTATTTCAAAATTATTCTAGGCACATATTACCTAGTTTGAAGAGAAAACAGAAAGATCCTTTTTTTTTCTGAGTGAAAACAAGCAATAAAGTATTATTTCGTGGGCCAACTATGTCAAAATTACCAAGAATATTTGCTAATTTAAGATAGCCATCTACTGAAACTTCTAATCCAAGATCATTTTGCAAGACTAAAGGAGGTTTTGATAATTCTACCTGGAGAGCAAGTAGAATTTTTATGGAATAATTTATGGGAAGCTTCACTAAACTGTAGAATACTGGTTCCAGAATAATTTAAAAATTTACTTAAATAAGTACAAAAACCATGATGTATATCAGAGGCCTTCAGAAAACAAAGAAAGTCTGGAGAAGAGAAGAATTAATATGACCACAGAATTTTAAAGTTATAATAAAGAATAAAGCCTATGAGGTGATGACCACATGGTGGGAAACACTTTATAAGTGTTGCCTTGGTTCACGAACTTGATTATTTGCATGATTCTGGTTGCAAACCAAATTGGGTGAGAATCAAATCAAACTTAATGGTTAGGTTCAATGTTTATCTCATGGGGAAATTTTATTCAACTCTTTTCTAGTTCAATTTGCAACCAGAATCACGGAGAGAATTGAGTTTGTGTACCAAGGTACCACTGTGTGTGTGTGTGTTGTGTGTGTGTGTGTGTGTGTATACATATATATATTTACAATTGATATGAGTGAAGCTGAAAGTTCAGTGGAGATGCCAGAGACATGGTACATCTGCCATGGAAAGCCGTAGGCAGAGAGAAGACCCAGCCCAAGACAGCAGCCATGTGGGCTGCAATCATCATAAAGAGAGCTCCCTGAGTCTACATTTCATCACAGCCTGCCCTTAGTTTTAGATATGGAGCTATAAGATTTAATGTTTGTTTTGGTCCCATTTTTTCTATCCCTGTATTATACTGGAATAGAAATGTTTACTTGTGCCTTTGTATGTTGGAAGTATTTAACTTTTTTTTTTGAAGGGGTTCATAGGAGTTTGACTTGAATCTCAGAGAAGTCTTTGGATTTAGACATTTTAACAATGCTGGAACTGTTAAGAATTTGACAACTCTTAGAGATTAATTAAATACATTTTGTATAATAAGGTAGACATGGGGCTTTTGGGGTCTGGAGTCATAATATTATATTTTGGGTATAAAATATCACCCAAAAGTTTCTTGTGTTTGGAAATTGACTGGATCACATTCAGCAGTGGACTCGTCTACTGATGAGTTCCATAGCTGAATGTGATGGTAGAAGGTGGGGCTGGGTGAGAAAAGGCAGATTACTGGTAAAATAACCTGAAAGGGTATGTTCTTGTCCTTGGCTCTTCCTTTTGTTTCCCTCTTTTCTAGTTGCCATGATGTGAGCAGCTTTTACATCACGCCCTTCTACCATGCTGTTTCTGCCTTGGGTCTCACTGAAACCGTGACTCAAAATAAACCTCTTCTCCTTTAAGTTTCAAGTGTCAGGTATTATGTCCCAGGGACAGGAAAGAAGCTAATACAAGGAGGTCAACACTGAGAATGCTGCTGTATTTGTGATATTTATTTTCTAAATGAGACCCCAGAGATCTATACCCACTGGACTTGCAGTTCTACCAGCAAGCAGTACAACCTCTAAGTTCCACCTACCTTTGCCAATCTTAGGAATTCAACTGAATGTAATGATTGCAGCAAAGTAGATAAATCCATTAATGGTGAGAAAGATAGCTTGGAGCTATAGAGGGCAGGAAAATTATTCAGCTACTATAGAAAGATATATGTATAGAAATAATTCACTGGGGTTGTTAGAATTTATATGGAAATCAAACATTTTTCTAATAGAGGTTTATATGACTCTCTGTAAAGATTTTTAAATGAAATTATAATTTATGAAAGATAATCAGGAATTAAGGAATATATAAGAAGTAAAAGTATCTTTGAGATAAATAAACATACCAGAAAATTATTAAGTTCTAAGAACATATACCTAATCATTTTACATCTAAGTTTCCTTATCAGTAACATTTATTCAGTACCTGTAAACTATTTATAATATTTTCATGTTAATTTATATCTATACCACACACACATGGGGGTGTTTATTGTAGCACCAACCAAAATAAATAAATATTTGATGTAATATTGTGGCTATTATCATCGAACATAAGAAAGCATCAGAAGGGTGAATAATAATTACTAATATTTGTTGAGCCCTATTTTCACACTTTGGAGCTATTTCCTATGTAAAGTCTATTTGGTGCTCCTGTGCACTCAACTTGCTATGTTGGAATGGCTTTGGACCTAAAGGTACCTGAGTAAATATGAATGGATGAAAAAAATATATATAATTTGTTGAAAATAACTATAACACATATGGCTCCTGACAGTCCAGTAGAACCACTTCCTGAGTTCTAAACTTTCAATACTGCCCTTGATAAGCTAAACTGCTCTAAAGAAAGCAGTGTATTTTCAATATTTTCAATTCCACATTTCTCTCTTTCTGTTTTTTTTCTGTTTGTGAATCTCAATCTCTCTCTCTCTCTGAACAAAAATATTCTTCATACAGGAAATCTGATTTTAATCCTAAAGCTTCTATCTCAAATTGTGGGAGTTTAGACAATGCATAAGAAACTGTTGCTATTCAGTAGGGTCTCTTACAGTTCAAAAATACAGTAACATTAAGCAGTAGTTGGTCTGCATCATTCCTATGATGCAAGGCATATTATTAGAAGACAATTATATTAATAAATGTCATTTCATTTTAAATTATAGCTTGCTAAATGCAATTGAAGGTAATAAAAACTGTTATTTCTAAAATGACTTATTGGTCAATGATAGATCACAAATAAAAATACTGGTTTAAAACTATTTAGTTGTGATGACAAATGTAAATGACTTATGGCAGCAGCCACTAGTGACAAAAAATACTGCCAGTGCAATTATTGATAATTTCTTTTGTGCCCATGAATGTGTATAATTTGATATTGGCCTGACTCGAAACAAATAAGTCTTCCTGAGTGTTCAGCTCTATTGATAAACAAGTCACATGTATTATACAAATCTGTTGGTTCAAACTATATTTTGAAGCAATTACTTGAGGTTTTACTGACTCCGGGCAAGAGTCAATTTTCCACCAATGGCTTTGATTGGGGCTTTTCCTTAGAATTCTTAATGAGGCTGGATTATTAAAATATGGCTTTAAGTTCCTTATCTTACAGGGTTATGCATGAAAATAATTAATATAACATATTAAGCAGAGCATGTCTTATAAAAGGAAATTCCTAACCTTTCATGTCTACTTCTGCACTCTTGTCCTACAATGCTCCCTAGATATTAAAAAACAGTGAATCAAATGTGACTGTGCATTCCATGAGAAAAGATCAATGATTTTTGTAGCAGGTTCCCACAGTCAAAGAAACTCACTCAATGAATTTTCATATGAGGCACTTAAATATCAATATGAATTATATCCAAATGAGAGATTATATAAACCAACAAAAATTTAAACAATTCCGATATTTAAGAATCTCCCTCATAACTACTGTGAATAGAATTAATGTCATCAGTCACAAAGAAAAAGTGTTTAAGTTATTGTAAAAATAACTAATGTTAATATTTTATTAGGTATTACATAGAATATCCTCCATCACCACAACCAAACAAAATTTATTTTTTATTCATGAATAAAAATTTTGAACATTTGTTTATGAAATAATTTGTACAAATATAATTATCAAAAGGAACTTAAAAATCACCTTAAGTTCAATATTCTAAATTGCTTTGTTTTTTTTGAATGTTTTAAAAATGTGCATTTCATTATATCATATTCCTTTGAAGACAAATTTTCTCTTTCAGAGATGCACTAGAATCATATCCTTAGTCTTCATTGTAAAAGTGAAAACTTCTATAAATCTATTTGATTTTTCTGCCTTAAAATCTAAACATTTACTTTATATTTCAAATATTAGTACAGCGGTACTTAGGTTTACAAACTTAAGTTATTTCACGATTTTGGGAAAAATGGCCGCAATTGTGTTCATCACTCAATGTGTAGTTCTCAAATGGAAGCAAAATTTTGCAGAACAAATTTGTTTGCAAACTGAATTGTTCCATAAAGGAAGCATTAGTGAACTAAAGTACCTCTGTCCTTTCATGGAATTAATACTTTTATTAACAGCTTGAAATGATCTGATAGTTTCAAAGGTGTTTATATGGTATCACAATTTTAAAACATCTATAAAATCATTTAATAATCAATTCAATAACTATTATGATGAAACACAATGTATTTGCTACTCTAAATCAACTTCTCTAAGACTTAAGGAGTCATTTTCCCTTTGAATCTTCTGCCTTCTATTTAATACTATTATGATTGCTTACGAAAGAAGGTCTCAATTCTCCCATATCCTAAAGCAGTTAACCAGATTACTAATTGTCCCATGGGGACTTTTTTAATACAGAGGAGATATTTCATGGGCAAGTTCCAGCAAAACATTTGGAAAAATATTTACAGTGTAATTATTTTTAAAAATTTAGTAGTATATATTTGTGATACATAGTAATTACATTCATCTTGGGGGACTGGTGTGTATACAATTAGCAGAGCAATTTTTAAATTCATTTATGCATATATGCATGTGTGTATGTATGTGTGTATTTTGTAGCACAGAAGAAATCCCAACATCCTAAATTGGAAGGACAAGAAAAATCAGGCCAGTTAGATGTTGAAGGTCTCCTGTATATAAGCTAAACCAAAATTAATTCCTAATAAAACTCTACACATTCTTAGGCATCCAAGCACTAAGAGAACTTCCTTTTGGAGACATTAGAAGAGAAGAGGTGGCAAAAATTTCCACCCACTACATAGACACAAAAGCAGGAAAGGCACACATATATATTTTTAGCCAAGGACAGGGAGATCCTGGAGTAACCTCAAAAAATTTTCTATGGTTCCTGAGTAAACTTGGATAAAATACAAATTCTTCTCACCTTTGTATGGGTACAAAAACTTCCCCAACTCTTTTCTGGAAGGCAGTTAATGAGTTTTCTATTGGTAAGAGTCTTGTGATTGAGAACCTGTGCATTTCACAAGATGTATTTTAATCTGGCTACTGGATGAGAACACAGAGGTACTATAGAATGCAAGCATGAATTCCTGGCTTTCTAAGATTTCAAAATCAATTGGTCCAACCCAAGATTACTGGTGTTTATGAACATTGATGAGATTCTCTCAGCTCTATGCTTACAGTAATTGGAAGCCACTATGGAAAGGCTAGGCATTATGAGATTATAACAGAGAAAAGAGTGTGAGAAAAGAAATTTTTTTCATTAAAAATTGAAATAACAGAATTTACATGGAATTGAGTTGCAAAAAATGAATAAACATGGGGAAAATGAGCAAAAGAATAGCTTAAATAGCACTTATTTTATACAAAAATTAAGTTATATTTTTCATGATTAAGGAAATGGGTTGAAGTTATTATAATCACAATTTCTTCTCTTCCCATGCCTTCATTCTTTAAGACTTTTCTTTTTGACAGTATTTTTTTCCTACTTTCTTGTAGTTCCACCAGTGCAGGTATTAGACTATTAAGCAAAGTGATTCTTTAATTGATAATAGATGTTATAAATACCAAGAAAAAATATGTACATGAGACATTTTAAATATAGTACAATCAGAGACATTAATTCATTTTGTTTAACAAGCCATACTTGATTTTCTGAATTTTTTTCCAATCCTTTATTATAGTCATCTTCAGGTTGTCAACAGCAACTTGAAATCTTTCCCCACCTAAGAAAATCATGGTTTTAGTCTCAGCCTTTCATTTTTAGCCAGAAGCTCATATGCTTTTTTGTTAACTACATGGGGAAAAAAAGAAAACTTTAGACTAGAATTAATATTTTGTCATGATTGTACTCGTATCTTGGAGGGCAAATATCTGACAGATAATTTCAGATGAATAGTCATCCTGACTTTGTTACACATGGCAAGTAGGGAAGGCATTATTCTCTGATATTTAAATATCATGCTAGAAAGAATATTTGAATGTGAAGCTACCCAGGATTCCTTGTTCTTTAAAACAAAGGAGAGAAATTTAAAAATTAACACTGAGAATGTAACCAACTTTACAAAATCTCATTAAAAAATTAATAATATTAAAAAATTAATAATATTAATCTCCATCTTTAGAAAATACAGATTTTTTTGAAGCAAAACATTTACTTAATGCACTTTAGATACACTTAATGATAACATTCATTATAGATAATTTGTACCTGTACATGATATGTCTTGCTTCTTTTTTTCTTGATGAAGAGAAATCTTTCAGAGGAAATATAAGGTTGTTTCTTTATTCAGCTTTGACTTTGAAAATTTTATTTTAAAAGTGTTGTCATTAATTTAGATTCTACATGTAATTTGCTCAATTCCTTGAACATAGTAGGCTATTAATAAATAGTATCTATTAATGGTAATATTACTATTAATATCACACAGTAACTTAATAAAATTATAATGCTGAATGTATACATTTAATTAATTTCAGTTGATATATTTTGATAAAATAAAGCTTCCTTCAAAAAAATATAAAGTTCATATACAAACATGTGGTCTATTAATTTTGCATATGCTTAACTGTGGAAACAGGATCAAATATAAAGTACCGGCATAAAGATATATACTATTCCTCTGAATTATCTTCTTGAAAGCACTAAAATAACTTTCTGAGTTTGAAAACTGAATTGTACTGTCATAATGATGAAAGAGGAATCATAAATTAGTTTCATGAAACAAAGCCACCTATACCTTGAGAAAACAAGTTCTTTTACTATAATAATGACCCAATAAAAACACAATGTATATTGAAATAAGCTCATTATGTTTCAAGATTGTTTTTCTTCCTTCAACACAGAGGAATGGCTATCTTAGATACTGACATATGCAACCCTTGATGACAAAGAATATGGCTCTGAAAATAGATTAAAGAAACATCAATCTTTTGCCCTTTCTTAAAATATAGATATATCGGAAGTGTCAGTACTGGAACTGACAGTGATAGTCAGGCATTTGACAGCTCAAACACAGCTTTCTTGTCAATCTGAAGCTGCCAAGAAGGCAATGGCAGGATTCCACCATACAAATACATCCTCTATCTTGGGGTTAAGAGGACTGGCTTTTTTTCCTTCATGTGATCAAAAGAGCTCATTATTATTAAGAAGAATTATTTACTACTTAATCTACAACTTCAGAGCCAATATTCAAATTCTCATTCCCTGATTGCAACATCTGTATTGGCAGTGTTATCTCATTTTGAACATAATCAGAATATTTTTAAAAAATGGATAAGGAGGAGTATATTGAGGAAGCACATTTAAAATGTCATATTTCTTCATTTGGTGGCAGTGTACTAGAAAATCAAGCTTTGGATTCTAATTTTCTGGTTCACTCAGATGATTTGAACTGGTGATGTCAGCACTTCATGATGCTGATGCCAAGTGTTGTTTATGGCTTTCTGTCCTCTAGAGACTCGTAAATCCATTCTGCATCCGCAAGCTGTCAGAGAAGAAAAGCACTGGTCACTAATCTTGTCATGATCAACATCATTCTCAGCACCCTGGTTTATGTCTCAGCCTGGGTTGCAATGAGCCTGTAATACAAATGTGTACCTTGTATATCCTTTCTGTCTTTGCCATCAGTTGATCTTCTTTTCTCCTGACATTCTTCTAAACCATGTTAGACAGATATTACACAAAGTTGAAAATATATCTCTACTAAAGAGTTTCATGTGTATGTGTTAAACAAGCAAGTGAACAATTTACTAAGGTTTCAGAAGAGTAAGTAGGGTTTCCCGTTGGCTTTTATTTCCTCTGAATTCTTCTACTTTAGTTAACAAATTGAATATAAAAGACACATAATTGCACAATATGATATGAGCAGCAATAAGACCAAAAGTTCCCTGCTCAATGGGCTCATTAAGTCCACCACTGCTCCCTTGATGACCGTCGATGGTTCATTTCTTTCAGGAAAGAATACTCCCACTGCCAATGTCATGTTCAATGATCATGAACTGCAGTGTTGGGAAAAAAAAAAAATATATATATATATATATATATCTTTCCCAAACCGTGAATGTTGAGTGCGAACAGCTCGAATTACTTTCAGCCTGTTCATTCTCAGAATGAATAATACAGAAATTTATTTTCTCTTTCTTAACATATTTTAATGATACATTTGACTGTACTTTTAACTTCACAAAAATAATTTGTTCTGATGGATATGGATATAAAAGTTCTTTGTTCATTCACACCACAAGTACGTAAATAAACATCTTTACCAGAAGTAGCTTCTATTTTCAACAATAAAAGATATAAAATTTTAGAGATGAATTATGTTAAAATCATTACTTCAACCTAATTTAGAACCTGTAATTTATTTTACAAATACATAAGTTTTGGGTGCTTGACAGTTAATTGCTGTGAAATTTCCTTTTTTTAAACTTTAAATTTTCCTTTTTTCAATAATCCTCACCATTTGGTTTGTGACAAAAATACACCTAATATTTCAGGATTCCCAAATTCTTGTTTATGTAAAACCATAGTAGGAAAAGAGGTTTAAGAGAATCCACTTCAAATGACTGAAAGCAATCCAGCCATAGTGCCAACTCTACCTGCAGCACTTGACAGAGCTATGTTTTTGGCAAGATATTTAAACTCTACATGCTTTACTTCATTGTTTTCAATAGAAATAATAATAATATTCATAATAACACTAACCTTGTAAACTTTATTTGAGAAACATATTATTTATGAAACATTATTTGTGAAGTATCTGTAAAACCCCTTATATATGAATAAGGCTCAAAATGTATTAACTCCATATATTTTTTGGGGGGTGCTACTGGAGATTGAACTCGAACTCCATATTTATGCAAATTATTCATGCAAATTATTCCTCTATGGGAACTTTACTCATAATTTAAAAAATGAAGCCTGTAAAGAGAACACCTAGAGTATTCTTTAACAAAGTAAAAAATACCCAAAGATAAAATTTTGTAAGGAAGGATAAAGTCTATATAAAGGCAAATCAGGGCTCTATTTCCAGGGTCCATTCCAGAGACCATTCAAATGCTGCTTTGAACATGGAAAATTAAAAATGGGTTTTTATATATAGTATATCTTTGTCTACCTTACTACTTTTATCACTAGTTGCACCAGTTCCAATTCCAGAGATCAGCAAGATCATCTTTAGAATAATATGATTTTAATTTTTGGGTTCAAAGTGATTCTAAGATTTTGTTCTAGATTCTAACCTGGAAGACCTAAGGGTAAAAGGGATAACTTGAGAGACAATTCCAGGGAGGATGTCTTTAGGAACCATTCTGAAGAGTGAAAAAGTTTAGGCCTGGTGGGAGTACAAATAGATTTTTAACACTGGGTTGATTCTGGTTGTCCTCTACATGACTCCCCAGAGCCTTCCACTACTCTCATTGCTTGATGGAAAGATAAGCTAAACTCATCCTAACTGTAGTTTCAGGAGCCGAATGTTCTCTGCAGTTGTATGAAACACTGTATAAATAGAGATTTCTGTTGAGTTTCCTTTGCTTTTCTCATACACTGAAAAGCATCTGTAAATCAAAAAAGGCAAAAGATTCCCTCCAACAGTAACCACGCTGGCTCCTAAATATTCATATTTGTGATCACAAGCTCCAGTCAGAAGAGAAGGAAAAAAACAAACTAAAAAAAAAACAACAAGCCACAGTGTACTCCTCCAGAGAAAGTACTGTGTCTGGCATATTTTTCTCATGTTCCTCACGGATCCTTTTCCTATTGACCTTTCTTTTTTGCTCCAATTTAGAATCAGTTAATCTGTTACTCCTGGGAGGTATGAAATTTCCATATTCTCATTGATTTATATGGATTTCCTGTAAACTGAAGAGTTCAGGATGAAATCAATCACTCTGATGCCTACAGCAGTGGCCAGGGGTAAGACTTAAGAAACACCTGATGTTTTCCATTCTTATTAGGATTGAAATGAGAACACAGTTTTTTCATGATGCTTTCTGTTCTGGGGAAGATTGAGAACCTCATACTGATAAAATAATAAAGACACACCATTTTATACCTATAGCTGATGTTTTATGATGGTGATGAAAGCAAATCTGAAGACCTTACCTGGGTTTTTCAGGAAATGTTGACTTTTACTAGACTTCTGTGCATAGGGACACTTTTGCATCCCAGAATGAACAAAAGAGCTGTATAGACTCAATTTAGATACCATGCATGCATTTGTTAAAAAATGTAATATCTCTGAAATTCTGAGTTATATTTACATATATAGGCTGTTAGACTAATTAATTTTATTTGCTTTTTTATATGATATTTCTCTTATTGTTCTTATGTATTTAGGAAATAGTCCATGTATATTCAGTTACCAAAATAATGTAAATATACATTACCACTGTGAGAATCTTCTCAGCAAAATCAGCATTCTTATAGCAACTCTTCATGTTATCAGTTTATAGACTATTTGTTCCCTGACAGAAGGAAAAGGGAAAGAAAATCCTGGGAGACTCACAGCATGGGCCTTTTCTATGTAGCTGAACTTTATTTTTATATTTTTAGTGTCCAAATTCCCATTTGTCATGGAAATTTAAAATTAAGCCTACCCAATGTGCACATTTTAATTTAATCTAAAGGAATGTAATTTATTATTTGGCATAGAGTTGTTGTAAAAAGCTTCCACTGATGTCATGGTGAATTCTGTGCATGAAATGAGGACAAACAAATGATTCATTTTCCATGAATATTAAAAATCAGTGTTGCATTCTCTCCAAGCTATAGCATAAGGTTATTTATCAAAACACTCAAATTATTTAGCAATATTTCTTTTACTAATGCTCTTAGGCCAAGAAAAATTTTTTAAAAATAATAATAACATGGATGGTAAAACCACACAAAACTGTACAGTACAGAAATTTGCTAAGTCAGTTTCATTATAAATTGCCAGTGAATTCCTATTGCTCAATAATAATACCTGAAAGATAGAGTCACTTTGTAATGTGTGATAGATTTCAATAGATACATTGTTGTGTTATCTGTTTTACTGAGCTATTATGAAATAAAAATTGTTTTTGCATGTGACTTCATTATAGCGATACATCTCTCTCTTTTAAAATTGATCTTCTTTCATTCACCAAAGACTTATTGAGCAGTTATGTGCTATAGCATGTGCTAGAAATTTGAGCTCTAGCAACAAATAGGATCAATACTACAACTTACAAGACATAGAGCTTATATTCTAGTCGGGAACACTGGCAATAAACCAACATAAATGAGATAATTGCAGATTATAAGAAGAATGTTATGGAGTTTTTCCTGTTTGGTAATTGAAATCTAATTCCTTTATAAAGACCAATATATTATAAGATGACTAGAAGAAAGCAAAGTGATTTTGTGAAATCAGGATCTAATATTCTTGATTATATTTAACTTAAACACATATGCAGACATTTTGTTTGTTTTAGTTTTTTCTGTGTCTTTTTCAGGTCAATGTTTCAATAAGGAAATGCAGAATTGATATAGCTTACTTCATAACTGAGCTGCACAACTTGTGAACTATTTGAAAAGCTGTTTTGGGTTCCTAGGGATACCATACCAAATTACAACAAAGTAGGTAACAACACAATTGAATTTATTCTTACAAAGTTTAGAGACCAGAAATCCAAAATCAAGTTTGGCAAGGTTGAGTCCTCCTATAGGCTATGAGGGAGAATCTGTCCCATGCTTCTTTCATAGCTTCTAGTACCTTCAGGCAATCCTTAGTTATCCTTGGCTTGTAAAGGAATCTTTCCAATCTCTGTTTCTATCTACACATGCTTTCTGTGTTTCAAATGTTTTCTACTTTCCTTTTTAAGGACAAGAGTAATTGGGCTTATGGCTCTTGATTATTCAGAATGAATTCATGGCTTAAGTACATGTAGCAGGCTCTTAAACCAAATAAGACCAAAATCAATGTGGACCTATCATTTGTGGAGACCTTATTCAACCCACTCCCCTTAAAAATCACAATTTTATTCACTTCTAAGTATATAAACAAGTATTATTAATTGGGGAATAAATTATTTCTCCCATTATCATTTTAAAGTATAAACTGAATAGCCATGAGACAATGAGGTCATGGGCTAGTTATTTCTCAATAATGTTGCAAATTCCTCATAAGCATTGTGATAGAACTACCAGGAACAATAAAGGAATGCATGGCTGTAGTTGGAGATGTAAACAATGTTCTATTTATCTGTAATGGAAAAATCAGTAGTCAGAAACTCATTGAGGACATAGTTGAACTGAACAGCAACACCAGTCAACTGGATCTTTGGAATAGGCTGGAGGGCTGATAGAGTAAATTACAGAGCACATTTACTTCTGTAATATTGTAACTTTTGTCAGTATAAGCAAAAATGTTCTACATGACATGAAAGCTGAAAAAATTATAAAATAAAATAGAAGTAAATAATTATTAAGCATTCATTGTAAGAAAATGGAAACTGGTAGTAATATAGTACCTTAAATTGTGTAGTAACAATTATTTATAGGATATGGTGAAAAATGTTTTTAGTGATATTTTAAGAGTGTGTCTTGTATTTCCACCTAATAATACAAGTACATATTTCATCATCCTTTACAGTTTGGGTTCCCTTGAAAAAAAGGTTCTGATATGGAGATTAGAGCACTAGATTTTATTAGAAAGAGTTCTTGGGCTCAACTCTTATAATAAAGCAGCTAGGCATATGGAAATGTTGAACTGTGATTTAATCTCAACAGAGGCACCAGGCAAATCAACTGAATATGAAATATTTATTCTTAATTGGTGTAAGAACACCAGGCTTTATAGCTAAGCAATGATTGCCTCTGCTGTCACTGGTAGATAGAGAGGGTAGACAGAGCCCAAATCCATGTTGATTTATCTCAGCAAGGCAGGTATAATTAGAACAGTGTGATATATAATCCCAACAAGCCTATGATTTGAGTTCCACTGAAGTTCAGGCTGCTTCTGTTTTCTGACTGCAAGGCTGGGATCTGAGTTTTTCAGTCTACAACATTCCAAGTGCCTCCTGCCAGCTTGAACTCAGCTCCCTGCAGGCTTGCAATCCTGCTGGTTTGAATTCATCTATGTCTCACTCTGACACTGGGAGCCAGTAAATGGAGTCAACCCACAGCTGCTCTGAGTTCTAAGTTCAGTTGATTCCGTTCCAAGATGGCAATTGGCCAATCACCCTCTCCTGGGAGACATCTGAAACCAGATATCTCACCAGCCACTGCAGTCTGCAGCATCTTTTTCACTGGTGTATTTCTCTGTGTAGGGCTCTGGGATATGCAATAGTCTCCATGCATCTTCAGGTTTGAGACAACCCTCCCACACCACAAGCCAAGGCTCAGGGAGAAAATGCTGTTTGCCACCTCCCTCTTGTGCATCGGAGTCCCTCTCCCCATGGGCTCCAAATTTTGCTTCAGATCCTGACTGGGTCTCAGGGTCCAACTTTCCTCCTCCTCTTACTCATGTTGGTCCATTCTAGCATTTGGACTCAAAATCTCAAAAAGTCTGTTTCTCTGCTGCTTACCATTCTGCCATTCCAGAAGTTCTTTCTGTGATAATTGAAATGATCAAGTAATTTTTGTTCTGCTTATGTGATGTGTTATATTTATTGATTTAGTATGTTGAATTATCCTTTCATGCCTGAAATGAAGGCAACTTGGTTATGTTGTATTAGTGATGGGAGATATGGGAGAAGCTTTGTCCTTTTACCAAATGTAATTTTTCTTATATGAATTCAGATATTCCAGGAAAAAAAATAGCATAGAGTTCTAGTGAGCCTCCTTCTATGGGGAAATTTTGGAAGGTGAGGATTATTGAGAAAAAAATTTTACGGACAAATGTAACTACTATGAGTGGTCTTGGAGCTGCAAATATTCCTCTTTTTTTCTCCCTCATTACCAATTCTATATTCTCCTCACCATTTGCTAGCATACTTGCTGCTCTCATGTTGTGATGTGCATGCCAGTCCCTGGGAAATTTGAGCCCTGAGCCTTCATGTATTTATTAAGCCAGGGTTGTTGCATCTGCTCACTCACATCAAAACTTAGCAAGAGAGGATAAGGGATTCTGAGTAACACCTGAAAGTTAAAATATATATTTTTGCCCCTACTGTGTATTTGTGATGTTTAGATCCTAATAACCCTAGCAAAAATGGTGACTTACCTTGTTATAAATTTTCTTTCCCTAAATCATATTCCTGATCAAGCACTTTCAGTTCCACATCCCATGCAAATGTGTGCTGACTAGGTCCTACAATTTCTTTGTTGTCTTGGCCATTTGCTTCCTCATCAGGATCTCCTTGTTCCCTCTTGGGTTGTGTTATGACTTCATTCTAAAGCGCAGGAAGGGCCAGAACTTAATATTGTGACACATGCCAACTGACATAAGAAAAGCCTCTCTACCATCTTCAAACAGGGAAGAATAGAGCTAGCCCTAAATAGCAGCTAGCCCACTGGAGTAAGCTGTTCCTAAGTGGAGTGAGTTGCTTTGTTAACTCTCAGGATTCAGGGGAGTTTAAGATTCCACAGTACATAGGTCCAGTGAATCTAGATGTCCTCATCCTGTGTATCAACTCACTTTCTTTCTATCAGAGCCTTAGTCTTATCATATTTGATTATCTTGAGTTGAGAATTAAATCTGTTTTGGAACTCTGTCATTCCCATGATTAACTCTTGGCCCTAGCTTCCAGATTTATAACTTTAATGCAGGAACCAAAAACCTCTAAAGTTACATGTCTCCTAGATTATCTGCTTAGATCTTAGACTAAATTATTCTTAATCTTTCCTTTTCTTCTCCTAAAGCAATGACACTTAGTATATCCATGTAGTTAAACATTCTTACAGCTGCCTTTTTCTATATGTCTCACACACTTAATACCATCACACCAAATACAGTGGTCTCTTCTACAGGTACAGTATCCTATGGGAAAGATGAAATGATTGCACTGATACTTTGTGCCATTGATGGAGTCACTGCTAGCTGAGGAACAAGCAATCCACTTACAAATCCCATCCCTAGTCTTCTTTCTCAAATGACTGCTGACCTAGTTCTTCCTAGTTGAGCTTTCCAGGAAGAAGACTTCTGAAATGGCACATTTATGAAGAAGATTTCCTGGGGAGTGATATAGATTAGCTTTGGGGACAAGAAAGCAGGAGGAAGGTTAATTACAGGAATAAATTTAGCCTTGAACAATCAATAGGGACTTTAGTTGGCCCTCTATGGAAGACTGGGCTGGAACAATTCTTCCAAGTTTTCCTGGTTTGTGGGAAGTTCACCCAGGCTTTTATTCATAGCATTAATAAATCAGTGCAGGGCCAGGGATTTAGCTCAGTAGTGCTGCCTCCTGCCTCTCAAGGACAAAGTCCTGAGTCTGATTCCCTGGTATCCCCCCCCATAAAAAATTAGTGCTTATGGATACTTTAGATAGGGCATGTAATTCTGGTAAGTTGGCTATCCCCAGACAAGATAAACTCAACCGGGGGTTGATGGGTGAAATCTGCAGATAAGGATAGAATAAATCCTCCATTCCTAAAAGAGAATCTGGATGGTGTATCATAATGCCCTCCAATCTAATATGTAGCAATGCTACTTAGGCTTAACAAAAAGACACAGAAAATCCACAAACAGGTATTAAAAATAAAATATTCATGCCTCTTTCAAACCACTTAAGTTCTCTTTTAGACAGCAAAAGGAGAACCCAGATAGAAGCTGAAGACAAAGGAGACAATAAGTTTGGCATATTAATTCGCCTAGGTTTTGTAAAAATTTTACTGATATTTTTAAGGCAATTATGCTAACAATTCTGTATTTCTAGCTGAGGTGAATTTTCCTTCCTATTTATATTCTGATCCAGGTTGGTGCCTTCTGGACACTGCTGGTTCTTTCTCTAAATCTGTGTTTGCTTTACACATTGCCCCCTTTTTGATAATAAGTGTACCTGCAAATAAACTCTTCCTTGGTTATCCTAATTTGAGTGTGGCCTTTGTTTCTCATTGGAGTTGTAACTTATACAAACATCTTTCCCAGTATTATTAGCTGTCTGTAATCAGGGCTTTATCTGGTGCTTGATTTGTCCTCATGTCTCTGAGGTGCTAAGTGTTCTGTAGGTGGGAAGTAATTGTATTAAATGTGACATGTTTTCTAACATAGAGATTGGATATTATTTATGTCAATGACAATATTATCTGAGGTTCTAATTTCTTTTTTATTTTTGTTAAGTTTGAACAGGCTAAGTTAAATGTGGCAACATTCTCTGCAGGTCACATTTCAGTTATAAATAAAAACTGACTCAGATTTTCATGTAAGACAATGAAGGATGTAGAAACCCTTTAACTGCATCATGAGAGGCTGAAATTCCTCAACATCATTGACTATTCGTAAGAAATAATAGAATATATTTGGTTGCACAAGACCTTATTTCTGCATCTATTTTTTTGTTTTGTTTTGGTACTGGGGATGGAACTCTGGTCCTTGCGCTTGCACAGCAGCCGGAGAAACCACTGAGCTAAATCCCCAGACCCTCTGCATCTATGTTTAAGAAAACAAGAAAAAAGCATCACTGAATACTGTGTAGTTCTGAGCTTTTTTTGTTCTCTCATGCAGAAACTTGTAAGATAGAAACATTATTTAGAAGTGTTATCTTGTATATCTTTTAACTTCTGAATCATTGAATTCTTCTCATTTAATGTCCTAGGCTATTGATTATCATTTCCTTCCTTTTAAAGAGTAAGATGAAAATGAGAAATAGATATTGTCATTGAGATTTTGGCAAAGACAACAATGTAAGGTTCGTAAATACTGCATTTGTATTTTGGTGAAGTGACCATTGCTCAAAGTTAATGGTTTTGGCAGCCCTGGATAGCCCAATGTTGATTGACTGACATAAAGGTCAACTGCTTAATTTATAAGCCGTCCTTCCAGAATAAAGACATTGGTGCTGACCTGCTGGCAGGAGAAGCTGTCTTTGACACAGTTGATACAATAGTGATGATGATTTAAAAAGAATCTTTTCACCTTCTTTTGATCCCTGCTTCTTGTGATCGATGGCACTTAAGCCAGGTCAGGATCAGGAGTGGCCATTTCTGTGGGTGTAGAACAAATTAAAGCCAAGTTACTAAGCAGCATTATTAACTTCATCTGCATTCTCTTGCAACAAACTGCACCAGCCAGAAGTAGAAAATTAATAACTACTGCTCAGGCCAGAGACAAGTTTATTTTCTATTAGATTTTAACTCTTCATATGAGAATTCAACCCTCTCAAATTGACAACTATTTGAAAATTCCAGTTCAGAAGTTGATATTTAAAAATATATCACAAATTCTGTCCTACACTTTTTTTTTTATTCCACTTAGCTCTTCAGGGCAATTCCTGAAAGTAGATAACTACAGCTGAATAAAAATTTATTTAAATTCTGAATTTTGAATACAAATTTTAATTTATGGCTCCTCAGTCTAAGTACTAATGATATTTGGGGCTACACAACATTTTGTTGTAGAGATTTGTCCTGTGCATTGTACCATATTTAGTAATTAGTATTATAGCTAACTTCAACTCAGGGTCAGCAGAAACCCTTCCCAGGTGTGAAAACTAAAAATGTTTCTAAACTTTGCTAAATATTCCTCTGAGGGCAAAACCACCACAGGTGGCTAAATAATTAATAATAATAATAATAATAATAATAATAATAATAATTTAGTATGTAATACAGAATAGTGGGTTTCATTTAGTATAATTGTACATAAACTTTGATAATTTCTATCCCGCTATAACCCCGCTTGCCCTTCCTTTCTTCTTCCCCTGATCCCTTTCCTTTTCTTTAATTATCTCCTGTCTACTTTCATGTCATTTTTTTATTAAGATGTCAAATATGTGAGAAAACAAGTGATATTTGAGTAAGTCTGAGTTTCACTTATTTCACTTAACATGGTGATTTCATTTCATTCATGTTTCTGAAAAATAACATGACATTATTCTTTCTTATGGCTGAATCATAGTTTATTGTATGAATACAAACTACATTTTCATTATTCACTCATCAGTTGAGGGGTAACTAGATAGTGTTCATAGCTTAGCAACAGGGAGTGGTGCTGCAATAAATATATGTATTCAAGTGTATCTAGATTCAGAGTATGCTAACTTTATTTCTTTTGAGAATATACCAAGAAATGGTAGAGTTGGGCCAAATGTCATATTTATTTTTAGTTTATTGAGAAAATTCCATGCTAATTTCTATAGTGACTACTAAATTGCATTCATACAACAGCATGTAAGGGGGCATTATTTAATTAATGCATTTATTTAAATTTAATAAATTTTGAATTTTATCTTTTTTTGGCAAATAAAGAGCATTAGAAATTCAAAGAATCAAATATGCTCCTCCTCCCAAGAACATTTCAATTTGTTCAAAAGAGCTAGACCAATAAATACTATCATGAAAATATACATAAGTTTTTGTATTTTTAAAAACTTCCTATGATATTAAAATGTTTTCTTTACTAACAATGCACCTATTAGACAAAACATTTGCAAATAATTGATCAGATAAATACTTGTAGTTTTACTTGAAGAATCCAGAAATGTCAGAGAAGAGTCCTAAGGGCAGAGCACTCAAGGCTGACTGAGCCCAGCTCTGTTCAGCTGGCTATGCCTACTTGCAACCAAGAGCTGGTAAGGATCCCTGCCTACGCCCACCAGCCCCCCGTGGAGCCATGCAGGCGCCTGCAACAACAGAGCCCCACCCCCTGCCACCTCCCACCTCTAGCCTCTTGGCTGTGCAGCTACCTTGTTCTACACTACAGAGGCATAGGGGGGACATAAAGGCCATTTTCCTGAGCTACAGATGTGAACAAAAGAGAGAGGGCCTCTCTCAAGCTCCCTGATGATAACTGAAGCCCACTGGAATAGTTAAGAGAATCTCTGCAGTAAAGGCACACCAGACTACTGAACTTGGAAAGTTAGAGGGATCATCACCTCCCATCTTAACCTGAACTATCTTCAGGGGAAAGGCAGCTGGAACCTACAATAGAACCTTGCACAGTTCAACCCTGCGGGAGGACAGGGAGCTCAACTTGGGACTTGCAGCCAGAAATCTGCCTGAATCTCATGGGTCTGTGACTGGCTTACTGAGACTCATTGACATATAACTACACACTGCTGCCCACCTTGTCTATTGTGACAGAAGAGACATACCCTGAAGGACTCCCTTCATTTTTATCTTTTATTTGTTGTTTTCAAAATTACCACTATTTTTTGCTCTTATTTTTAATTTTTTCCTTCTTTTTCTACTCTTTAAAAATTTTTATTTTTCTCTTTTTTCTCTTTTCTTTTTTCTTTCTCTTTCTCTCCCTTGCTCCCTTGGTGTCCCACATTGTTTTTCATTTCCTTTTGTGTTTATGTTCTGGCTCTCATTCATATTTCTTCTTTATTTTTCTGTTCTTCTCTTTCCTTCTCTCACTTGTGTCCTCTGGCCTCACTGCTAACCTTCCCCTTTCCTTCTACCTACTTATCCGTCCCTCCCTAGCTCCTTCTAACTCACAATTCCAAAGGGTAAAGTTGCTATATTGAAGAGTTTATTCACTATAAACATATGTTGGGTTGGTCCTTGATTGTGATTTAATTCACACAGTTAAAGGTGATAGATTAATAACTACCACAAATTGTCATTTTCTAAGAGGTACTTGATGTTATTGTGTTGCTAATTTTACCACTTGGGCTAAGGTGTTGTAATTGATCTAATCAGTTCTCCTTCCTGGTTTAATGAAAATGAGACTGCCTCAGAGCCAGTAGAGACTCAAGACCTAAAGACCAGCTATTTTTGGAAGACACCTCTGAGAAGCAATTATTCCATATGGGTTTTAAATACATCAAAAAGATACTTACAATAAGTAACTTCAAAGCATCAATGCAGGAATTAAGCCAAGGATAGTACCACAAATGAAAATGAGAAGACATTTAAGCAAGTCACATACTCAGATTTCCACCCCACAAAAGGCAAATTCTGGGGGAAATGAGGTGGAAAAGTCTGATAATCAACCACCTAGACACCCTGAACTGATAGCACAGGAAGGAACAAAACAGATGAATGAGGCCCTAGAAAAATTCTAAGCAGAAATAATCTCCCAGATAACTACAGAGATGGTGAGCAGAGTGAAAGACATGATTAGGGGCTCAAGAACCAAAACAGATAAAAAAATAGATGAACTCAGAAACATACTGGAAGCCATGAATTCCCAGCATAAAAACGAAATGGAAACCATGATTGCTCAACATAAGAAAGAAATGGAATCCATGAAACAGATTCAAACAGATATTCAGGAGATTAAAAATTCCATTGAAAGCATGCTGAGCAGATTAAGGGAATCTGAAGATGGAATATCAGATATAGAAGACAGGATTGCAGTGAAGAACCATGAAAACAGAGATTTCTTAAAAGTAGTAAGGGACCACAAGAAATCAATCCAGACCTGCTAGATGATGCAAAGAAGAAAAACATAAGACTGATAGGAGTCCATGAAAAAACAGAAGTACAACTGACATAAAAAGCTGTTCACAGAAGTAATAGTAGAAAACTTCCCAGACAGAGGTAGAGAAATGGACATACAGATAAGTGAGGCATATAGAACTCCACACAGCCATGATCAAAAATAATCTACACCTGGACATACAATAGTCAAGATCCTAGAAATCCAACAGAAGAACAAAATACTACAGGCAATTAGAAAAAAGAAACTAATCACCTACAAAGGAAAGCCCATCAGAATCACAGCAGACTTCTCAAAACAAACCCTCAAATCAAGGAGAGCTTGGAGTGAAGTATTTGAAGCCCTAAAAGAAAATAACTTCCAATCTAGACTGTTGTATCTGGCAAAATTGTCTTTCAAAATTGATGGGGAAGTTAGATACTTCCATGACAAAGAACACCTGAGAAATTTCATGAACACCAGCACTCTAAACAATTCTAAGCAATACCCTAGAAAAAGACAATGAAGGTCACAACTCCATGAGGCCCAACAGAAGGAAGCCACTAGTCAAGGTAAGAAATTAAAGGGAAAGGGGCAAACATAAGAAATAAAAGAGCCAACAAAAGTAGAACATCATGACAAGGATGAGTCAATATTTCTCAATTATGATTATCAATGTTAATGGCCGCAATTCACCAATCAAAAGAAATAGACTGGCAGAATGGGATTAAGAAGCAAAAGTCAGCGATATGGTGTATATGACAAACAAATCTAACTGAAAAGGAAATTCATAGACTGAAAGTAAAAGGATGGAAAACAATTCTTCATGTGACAGGAAGCCAGAAAAAAGCAGGCATAGCAATCTTATTTGCAGAAAAAGTAGATTTCAAACTAAAACTAACTAAGAGAGACAAAGATGGTCACTATATCCTTGTGAAGGGAACAATCCAAGAGGAAGAGATGACAATCCTAAATATATAGGCACCAAATACAAATGCCCCCAATTATACAAAATAAAAATTAATGGACATGGAAAACCAAATAAGCACTAATACAATTGTAGTGGGAGACTTCAGTACTCCACTATCACAAATAGACAGATGATCTAGACAAAAAGTTAGCAACGAAATTCTAGAACTGAACCAAACTATTGAACAAATGGACTTAATAGATGTATACAGTGTGTTTCACCTCACAAAATCAGAATACACACTCTTTTCAGCTGCACATGTGTCATTCTCCAAAATAGACCACATGCTAGCTCATTGGTCATGTCTCAGTAATTGTAAAAGAATTAAAGTTACTCCTTGTATATTATCAGACCATAGTGCAATAAAATTGGAGGTCAATAACATAAGAAACCACAAAACTCCAACAAACACATGGAAATTGAATAACACCCCCCTAAACAACCAATGGGTCACAGAAGAAATTAAAGAAGAAATTAGACAGTTTCTACAAGTAAATGATAATGCCAATGCAAAACATAGGAATCTATGGGACACAGTGAAAGCAGTTGTACATGGGAAATTCACAGCAGTGAATGCCCATATTAGAAAAACAGAGAAAACTCAGTTAAATAACCTAATGCAGAAACACAAGCTCCTAGAAAAAGAAGAGGATAACAAACTCAAAGCTCATACAAGAAAGGAAATTATAAAGCTCAGAGCAGAAATCAATGCAATGGAGACTAAGAGAATGATACAAAAAATTAATGAATCAAAAAGTTGATTTTTTGAAAGAATAAATACAATCGATAAACCATTAGCCAACCTTATCAAAAAAGGAAAGAAAAGGCACAAATCCATGCAATTAAGAATAAAAAGGGGAAGTCACAACAGACCCAGCAGAAATCCAGAGGATCATCAATACCTACTTTGAGAACCTATACTCTAATAAAATGGAAAACCCAGAAGAAATGGACAGATTCCTAGATACATAAGAATTGCCAAAGTTAAATGAAGAAGATATAGAAATTCTAAACACCCCAATGCAATGAGTGAAATTGAAAATGTAATAAAATATTTACCAACAAAGAAAAGCCAAGGTATGGATGGATTCATGCTGAATTTTACAAGACATTTAAAGAAGAATTATCACCATTACTCTTTAAACTCATCAAGGAAATTGAAAGGGAAGCAATACTTCCAAATTCATTCCTGGAAGCAAATGCTACTTTGATTCCAACACCAGGGAAAGATCCAAAAAAAGGGAACTACAGACCAATCTCCCTAATGAACATACATACAAAAATCCTCAACAAGATACTGGCAAACAATACAGAGAGTCATCAGGAAGATCATACACCCTGACCAAGTTGGATTTATCCCAGGGATGCAAGGATGGTTCAACATTTGAAAATCAATAAATGTAATACACTATATTAACAGAGTCAAGGACAAAAACCATATGATTTTCTCAATAGATATAGAAAAGTCATTTTCTACACCCATTGAAAAAATTCAACACCCATTCATGATAAAAATGCTACAGAATATTGGAATACAAGGTCTTTATCTCAACGTGATTAAGGCTATCTATGAAAAACCAACAGCCAACATCATACTAAATGGTTAAAAACTGAAAACTTTCATGCTAAAATCAGGAACAAGACAAAGATGCCCACTATCACCAATCCTGTTCAATGTTGCTCTGGAAACATTAGCCATAGCAATTAGACAAAAGAAAGAAAGAAAAGGAATAAAGATAGGAAAGGAAGAACTGAAACTGTCATTATTTGCTGATGATATGATACTTTACATTGAAGACCTAAAAAACTTGGTCAAAAGCCTTCTAGACCTAATTGACAGGTTCAGTAGAGTAGCTGGATATAAGGTCAACATTCAAAAGACAATAGCCTTCTTATACACAAATAGCAGACCCACTGAGAGAGAAATTCGGGAAACAATTCCTTTTTCAACAGCATCCAAAAAAATGAAATATCTAGGAATCAACCTAACAAAGGAAGCAAAAGACTTCTACGATGAAAACTACAGCACTTTGAAAAAGGAGATCAAGGAAGATGTAAGAAAATGGAAAGACATCCCTTGTTCCTGGGTAGGAAGAACCAATGTAGTGAAAATGGCCATACTTCCAAAACTACTATATAGATTTAATGGAATGTCAACTGAAATTCCAACAATATACTTCATAGAACTAGAGAAAAAATAGAAAAATTCATTTGGAACAAGAAGAGACCTAGAATGGCCAAAGCAGTTCTAGGCAACAGAGACATGGTTGGGGGTATCACAATCCCCAACTTGAAACTATACTACAAACCTACTGTGATAAAAACAACATGGTACTAGCAAAGAAACAGACCCAAGGATCAGTAGAATAGATTAGAAGATGCAGAAACAATTCCAGACATACTCAGCCACCTTATCTTTGTCAAAGGAATCTACCACTCTCATTGGAGGAAAGATAGCCTATTTAATAAATGGTGTTGGAAAAACTGGATTTCAACCTGCCAAAGATTAAAACTAGACCCATACCTATCACCATGCACTAAACTAAGATCGAAGTGGATTAAAGATAAAAATATTAAGACAGAAACACTAAATTTGCTGGAAGATAAGTTAAGTAGAACTCTCAATGACATTGGCATAGGAAAAGACTTTATGAACAAAACTTCAGTAGCACGGGAACTAGCACAAAGAATCAACAACTGGGACTTCATCTTATTAAAAAGCTTCTGCTCTACAAGCGAAACTACCAACAGAGCTAAGAGACAGCCTACAATATGGGAAGAAATTTTTAGCAGCTGTACCTCAGACAAAGGTCTACTATCTAGAATATATAAAGAATTGAAAAAAATCAGACCCCCCAAATTCAAAGACCCAATTCAAAAATGGGCATCTGAAATGAACAGACATTTCTCAGACAAAGAAGTGAAAACAGCAAATAAATATATGAAAAAATGTTCAACATCACTGGTCATTTGAGAGATACAGATGAAAACAACACTGAGATTTCACCTCACCCCGGAAAGAGTGGCTGCTACCAAGAAATCAACCAATAACAAAGTATGATGTAGGTGTGGAGAGAAAGGAACCCTTCTCCATTGTTGGTGGGAGTGCAGATTGGTGCGACCACTGTGGAAATCAGTATGAAGATACCTCAAAGAACTAGGACTACAGGTCCCATTTGACCCAGCTATTCCTCTACTGGGTATCTTCCCCAAAGAATCAATAGAATCATACCACAGTGATATATGTGCACCTATGTTTATAGTGGCACAATTTGTAATAGCTAAGGTTTGGAAACAGCCCAAGTGCCCATCAACTGGAAACTGCATAAAGAAGATGTGGTGTTTTGGGGTTTTTTTATAAAATGGAGTACTACTCAGCCATAAAGAACAAGAAACTAGAAACATTTATATCTAAATGGATGCATATTGAGGCTATACTCTTAAGTGAAATAAAAAGGACACACGTGTAAATACCAAATAGTTTCTCTAGTGTGAGAAACTGAAAGTGTAAAAAAAGATTAAAATGTTTAAAATGAATAATTCATAATTTGAAACAGGAAACAGTCCAAAGGTGTGTAGGGGGTTGGAAGAGAAAGGGGAAAGGGAAGAAGGGAAAGGAAAAATTATGAGAAAAGAAAAAAAATGGAAACAAAATCTATGTAAATAGGGAAGGGTGGATGGGGTGAAGGGTGCACAGGTAATTCAAAAAGTAATAAGAACTAAGATACATCATGTACAGGTACAAACACCCAATGATAAATGTAAATGTATTGTATATCTAAAAAGTACCTATAAAAGAATAATAAAAAAAGGAGAAGAGTGCTGAGAATAGGGTCCTTGAATAAAATAGAATTGATATGCCTAAGTATGTCATCTAAAGTTTGACATGTTAGTGTGGAAAAACTTAATGTCTAAATATGAATACTGAAGTTAATGGCAGAGCATCATTCATTTTTTTAAATGGTATATAAAGAAATTTTTCTAAATCTTTGAAATTATATTTACATCTATATTGATATGAAATGAGATGTGATACTAAAGTTGTACGATGTAATTTTCTCTTAATGGTTCATGTACTTTGGGATACTTTGCTATCGCATCCTTCAGCCACATTTAAACTCCCAATAAAAGTCAAAATATGTAAAGCAACACTTCCATGAAATTCAAAGAAAAATAGAAGGTAAAATTCAGCAAGGAGTCATAATGTTGTACAAAGTTTGCTGCCATACACCAAATAGTCAGGGATGTATTTTATATGAAAGTCATGCTTAGAAGATCGGTGAGAAATATGCAGTAGTACATGGCTAAGTTTAGTGAGATCTTCAAAATAAAACTCTGAGAACATACAATTTTCAGTTGTTGCAGTCAAATTGAATTAATACTTGTTGTGTGTTGAGAAATATTAGCTGATTTTACCACTTTACGAAATTGACCAGGAAAACAACAAACATGCAATTCTATAACAGAAATCAATAAGATGCATAGAAGTTCCTCTATGTAAGGATCATCAGAGTAGTTCTAAAGTGATCCTGGGATTTCGAGACTATAAGAGATCCAGGAGAGTGACTGCTATTTTTAAGCTAGAAATTCATATGTACAGCAGGAACTGGATACTCATATACTGAATGTAAATGTTCTTAAGAAATGCAGAAAAATGTACCTTATATAAAATTAATTTTTCACTTAAATTAAAACTACCTAGGTGGTTGGAAAAGTTATGAGTTTAAATGTTCTGAGAAATGGTGAAAAATATAATTTATATAATTTTTTCTCTTGAATAAATATTACCTTGGTGGTTAGAAAAATTATTCCTTGAGCAATGAAATCTTAACTTTTCCCAAGAAGCCAAAATTATTTAAAATCCAAAACAAAATTTATGAATATATTTCTAAAATTTATAGTAAAGTTCAGGTACCAAAATGTGAAGCAAAGCTGACTGATAAAAGAGAATCACTTAAAATGCCAATCAATATTAATATCTTAAGATTAAGTAAGTCTCAATAAAACATAAGAAATTCATTTTTCCAATATTCTATATTGAAAGCAAAGGGTACAACCTCAATCAAGTATCGTATTAACTTGCCTACTTGTTCCAACTCTTTCAAAAATACAGGCATTCCTGCCCACAGCTGTTCATAAACCACTGAAAGTGAAAAATATATAACATAAAAAGGTAGCAAATAACAAATGAGCAAGAAAAAATCCCTCTTTTTTGCATCAATTTATTCTTCACCTAAGTTGAACATATAACTCTGTGAGATGTTTTAAAGCAATTAGACATGTTCCCTACTCTCAAAGAGTTTTTACTACTTAGTAAAGGAGATTAATGTGGAAGAGATGACCTAAAACAAATAAAATATGCTTAACTAAAAGAAAATAATTAAAATAAACCTAGAACACAGTGGGGCAGGCAAGAAGGATAAAAAATGGGGAGATACATATTTCTTAGCTCTGGGAAACTGTAGAAATGTTTATGTATGTTCATATTCACAAAGTGAATTAAAATAGGCTTTTTTGTTGCTTATTCTATGCTCTTAGTTACAAAGTGCCGACAGCACCCTGCAAAGATATAAGTGATTATATGAGAGACATTTTGGGAATGGGTCAATTTCTCTTTTCTCTTCCAGCTATTTGGACTGAACTTAAAGATTTCTTTAATGTTGGTGGTGTTCCAGTCAGCCTCTCAGAGGTATAAGACAAAATCCCAAACTTGTCCCAGATGTTTCTTTATTTTTTGAAAGTGTCATTCTATTAAAAATGCAGCAAACCTCTAAGTATTTTCAAAATATATTACACTAGAAAGCTTAAAACTTGATATTTTTTCAACCAGAATATGTCATTTGCCAACAAGAATTAACAAACATATGTAGTACAACTTTCTTATATATATTTTCACACATTTATAATTACATTTAAATGTTTATGAGTGATCCATGAATGAGTTATGAGCATGTGTTTAATGATATACAGGTTGCAGGTTTGAAGGGATGAAAACAAATTATTATGTCCGTATTCTCTATTATACTTAATTTAAATCGCAAACTATTTAAGTCATATAATGCGTTTATAGTGTAATTTATAACACATTTATGCTAATAGAGTGAATTATTATGTGCTATTTTTATAACTCTTGGTTTCTACATATTACATTAATTTCAAAGTAGGTTCTTCAAGAAACTAAGCTGACCATTCGGTTTGACTAAGGAAATAGCCATAAAATGATTTATCAGAGATTTTTAAAAATATAAAAGAATTAATAATTTTTGAACTAGTATTATTTTTGGTATAAGATACTTTAAAACAAGTCCTACAGAAAAGTGTAAGTTTGAGAAGTTTCAGAAAATTGTTTCACATATTTTGTGTGCACAGTTCAAATTAAACTTTGAGACATGTAGCATTTAAATCAATTTCAAGTGTAATGTAGCAAGAGTACATTAACTATTCAAATCAAGATAAATATTTGGAAAAGTTCTACTTTAAAAACAATAGCAGTCTGCAGGGAGAATTGGATGGTAAAGTGTTTAATGCAGGTTTTACACACGATTATGTCACTGATTTATAAAATTTCATTGAAGTTCACATTCTCTCTCCTTGTCTGTGAGTGAAGTACACTATGAATAATCATAAGTTATCCACACCATGTTTAAAGGCTGCTATAAGAACGTTTGAGTATGTGGCTATTTAACTAAGAAACTACATACAAAAATGATCACTAACAATCAAATAAGGTTGTTAAAAATTTTATCCCAAAAGAGAAAGTCTGCTAAGAGTACTCTAAAAACTAATGTCTTGTTAAAAAATTGTAACTTTTTTTCCTGTTTCATTTAGTAAAGTGAAATCTTTACAGCATGCTGGATTATGGCAGTGTAGCTAAATAGATTGCCCATTGAACAGGTACAAAGTGAATATTCATAAAGCTGAATGGTTTTCAGACAAAACCCATTTATAAAGATCCATTCTGGCACAAGAAAATTTCCATGTTATACTTAATACCATGGAAATCGAATGTTGGAAAATAATAATCATGTATCCAAAGAACAATTTATTACAATTTATAAAAATTACATTTTAAACAATAATGTCATTACAGCAATCAATCGCAATCAAAGGAAATATAAATGATATATAGTTATTTCAAGTACAGGGAATTATATGGTAGAAATAGCATTGTATCCATGTTTATTTTAATTCATTTTATGGTTTTCAGGAAAACAGATACACTTTAGCAGGTGCTGATTAATAGGCAGAAAAATGAACATTTCTATTAGATGCACCTGGGTATTCAAAGCTAAGATAACAATAACCCATAGAAATGCAATCAGTATAGATTGTATGCAATAAGATTTCACTACTTTTCTGTGTAGTGTTTTATTATTTTATGTCCTATCTTTCTCAAGTTAATTTGAATATTATTTCTAATTTTAAAATGTGATTATACATATATCTATAGAATATTTTAGAGGTGTAATCTTGTAAAGTAATTTTTTAGCCATCAAAATTATATTATTACAACAAAAGTTATATCATATGGATGATTTTTGACAGTGTTTACTGATAACAATTTCTTAATTGGCTTGAAAATAATGTTTTAAAAAAAAAACCTTGACTGAACAAAACTCCTAGTGGATAAAGTAAAGTGATTACATGAAGTTTTGAACATGAAAGTAAGGTGAGAGGTTGAATAGCTTTTGCCCATTTCAAAACAGTCAACAAAGAGAGTTAATTTAGAATGTTAACTGAGTGATGTGGGGAGTGTCATGATTACTTTTCTTGTTGTTGAGACAAAATACCTGACACCCAAAATTAGAGGAAAAGTTTCTTTCAGCTCACAGTTGCTAGAGATTTTAGTTCATAGTTAGTAGGCTCCAAGGTAGGATAGCATGGCAGAGGAGAATGGCAGAAAAGAAACAGTCTATGGTGTGGCAGTCAGGAAGCAGCCACCAGCAGCAAGCCTTCCCTTCCCTTTTATCCCATCCATGCTACAAACTTTTTGGGTGGCACCACCTACACTGAGGATGGGCCTTCCCATTATTCATATCCAGCACTATGCTAAAATAATTGGTGGACTAATTTAATATTCACACCCCTAATCTATATTTATGCACCCTTACTCTACACTTACACATCCTAGATCCAGCCACTCTGAAAAGTCCCATCTAGAAGCACACAAAGCTTTGAGAGGACTTCTAGATACAAGTCATATCAGAAAGAGACTATCATTTTTAGTCATAATGTTGTATATTCATTCTAGCAAACATTTGTAGGTAGCCCCACCCTAAAGCTAACAGTTATGAAACATCATTTTTCTCTGTCTGTTTTTATGACTGTTGATTTTCTCTTCTGAACAAAAACAGTGAAAGTCATCTCAGGGATAATCATCTAGGGTTTCTTTCTTGACACAAATATTCAGCTGGTTAGAGAAGAAAGAAGAAGAAAAAAAAAAGAAGGAAAGAAAGGTGATAATGCAAATATAAAAATCACTAAAGTCAGAGGGCTTTTACCAAAACCTAGTCAGACTCTTCTGGAACTCGGAGAGTATTCTGAAGATGTTTGATGCCTCCCTTATGGGCTAGGATAAAGCTGAATGGGGAGTATTTCAGCTGATAACAAAAAGACTTAGAAAATATTAAAGAATAGTCACTAAAAAATGAGTCATGCTCCTATTTCATGCCTTTCAGGTGTGTGAAATGAAGAAAAAAAATCATACAAACTGTCAAAATCTACCCCACTCAGGAAGAGAGAGGCACACGGAGAATCTAATCACTATTTCTGAGAAGTGTCTTTAAATAACTGCCCCTAGTAAGAGACAAAAAAGAGAATTCATATAGTTTTCAAACAACTATCCTACAGATAAAGAAATGGAAGAAGAAACACAGCAAATCAAGAGATGCATGGATGTGGCAGTCTGGGTCAATAGAAACAGGAAAAAAATATAAGACAAACTCATAAGTGCTAGAAGAAATTTAGAGGGCAAATGGATTATGTACCAAGGATATCAAGTGGATCGTAGGATCTGTGAAATAAGGGATAAATGATGAGACAATCATGACACAGGTGAGGCTGTAAGACAGCTAATAATTGAAAGGACATAGAATGAGCAGAATGCTGCCATTGCATAGCTAATGCATGCCTGAGAAACATGGAGGAAGGACTGCAAAAACCACCTCCCATACAAAGTCCTAACCCAAGAATCTCACATAGAGAGAGGAGACAAAAGACAAAGCAGAAAAAGGGGGTTTGCAAAATAAATGCCATGTTTTCCTCACATAAACATGGAAAATTGGAGTGGACTCCCTGATGCTGAAAGCAAAACAAATAGAACAGACCTCAAAATAAATAAATAAATAAATAAATAAATAAATAAATAAATAAATAAATAGAAGATTTTTTTGAAATGAGAATATTGCTGAATTTACACATTGACAAGGTTCACTTCGCTCCCAGAACGTTTAGTAAAGAACATTCAAAACCAAAAGTTCATGTTGGAATTATTTAATTACAAGAAGTGAAAAAATACCAAGGATATTCAAGCAATAGAAAGAAGTTACCTATGAAAAAGAAATTTTAAAAGCCTCAAACTTCTTTAAGGCAAACATTGTGGGTTAGAGTGAGGTCTACAATGTTTTCAAAAAGGATAATGAATTCAAATTCCACTCCTAGTCAAGTCACTAATAAAGTACGAAAGAAACTAAAAGACTTTTTCATATTGCTGAGGCAGTTGGAGAAATATTATCTGTAAGAAAATCTTTATATAATTTATGAAACTAAAATACTAACCAAAATAATGAAATTCTGATGTGACAACTATTGGAGGTAAATGAACTAGATATGTATAAATAGGATAACTTACTAGTTATAAGGAAAAAAATTATTTAAAAATGTAAGTTGCATACAATTTGTTTAAAGTGATTCAAACAAGTATAACATACAAATATAATTCACAGAAAAATTAATCACAAGATGATAAGCTCTGACAAGATGACATTCAAGAAAAAACAATTTTACAAATTGAAATGAAGTACTTTGATGAGCAATCATGTCCTAAAAAATAAGTCATTAGTATATTTTATATAGTATCAAATTTTTTAAATCTTAGAAATTCAAATATAAACTATCAAATATATAAAAATGTATATTGATTTGATTAGTATCTTAGTTTTAGCATTTCTTAGGAAAAAAAAATAAAGACCTGAGTAATGTAACTCTACCTGCAAACAAGAGAGAATACCTTGTCTACAGGACCATGGAATATTTACTAAATAGGTTATCTAGATATTGAAAGAGTAGAAAAGTCTATTTAGCATTTCTTAATAAATACATAATTGTGATGTTTGCCTTTATGTTGTCTATAGAACTATTCTAAATGAATGCTCATGTTTGTGTACTTCATATTCTTCATTCTGCGACTTAATTATTACTTGAATAACTTAAAAAGCAGGGCATTTAAATCTGACATATGTGATTGTATAAAAAGGATTCTTTCCACAAAGGAGATTCAAAATTCTTGCATATTTGTTTCAGATTCTTGAGAGCAGCATGGAATGTCAGTGATTGATGAAGTAGTTATTTCAGAATTGCATTTTATGATAGCATTTCAGAAATGTTAACTCTTGTGGCAGTTCTGCCAGTTCAGAAAGCCATAATTCAGTGACAACAATAATGCTGAGCAGTTAGTTCTGGCCCTGCGGTTTGATGCCATCTTTACATCTTCAGATCAATCCTCCATACACCAATGTCACATAAAAACACTGTTGCACTGTACAATTTGGCATGATGCCTAAGAGGCTTGGATTTTAACTGGTATTAATTAGCTAAGCCATGCTATTATTTATTCCCCATGAATTTGCTTTTGCCATTGAGATCAGGAATAAATTCACTAGCATAGCAGTATGTAGAAAAAAATATATGATCTACTTGCTTGTGTTTGGTCAAGTGTTCTTCATACACAGAAAAGTCAGGGGTGTCTAATTTAAAGCACTCTAAATTTTATTCCACCCTTCTTCTCCCTACCCCTTCTTTTTCAGCATAAATCATTCATACAGTAGGAAACTATCTCCTGTCTAAAAACTGTTAGTGAAACCCAATTTTCTTTCTTTCCTCTTTGACAGAGGTGGCTCATTCTCTTTGCTTACTGTTTCTTTGCCTATCATGTGCTTCTTCCTATGAAGTGCATATTTTCTTGAAATTAAATGTTTGAGGAATAATTCATCCTGGTTTTAGAGATCGAGTTAAATATATACATGTATTTATCCTGAATTAAGATCTTCTAAAAGAAGCATATCTAGTTCATGACTGTACATTTAATTAAATAATATGAAATGATAGTTATTGACTAGGTAATATAACAGCCTTAGCCAAGCACCCTGGTAAAACTCATTTTAAAGCCATTTTTTAAGGATGCTAAAGTATTTTATTGTTTAGTATATCTAGTTCCGAGCAAATAAAACTTTATTCTTTCTTAAAACTTGTCTATATCCAGCCAAAAATGTAGGACAAAGATTGCTTAATTTTGTAGCCAAGAACCAAAGTAGCCTCATACAACAATGGATAATATTTCAGATTGTTTGCTTTGGACTATCAAATTCTTTTACTTCTAATAAATCTGAAGCATGAATTAAAAAGCAGAAGAGCTCTCCAGAAGGTTTCTGTTAACATTTTTTATTAGAAGTTGTTTACCAACTCTACAGTTAAACAGTTTTGGTGGTTATTTGTTAAAGACATTTATCCTTATTCAACAACAAATAAATGCATATTGGCTCTTAAAGCACAAAGTTGAAAGGTGAGACAGCTTCGTGGTTGTTTAGTTGAGTATTCTTAAGATATGGTGAAGTATCTTGCCATCCACAATACCTGAGTTTAGCTTCTATCATAATGAGAAGGTGTTTGCCACAATTTCAGCTATTCCATCCAGCTATTTCTGGAGTTAATAAAAGGAAAAAATGAAAACTTTTCCAAGACCACCTAGATATACTTCCTTATGTTTTTTTTGGTCAGTAATGAATCGTTTCAGCAAAATTAAATCAAGGGAACAGGGCCACCATCATGGACTCAAGCAAGTAAGCAATTACCCTCAGATCTGCTACTCTGAGTCACAATGGGGATTTTGTAAAGAAGAAAAGGGATTAAGGGGTAACAGATGATATTGTTGGAATTCATTTCTGTAGCTTCATAACCCATGTTTTGTTCGTGTGAGAATGGATTCTAGGCCAATGCATGACCTTCAGTAAAATTTAGAATATTATTTGGACAATGCCTATATAAGTGATGTAAATAATAAGCAGCCAGCCTAGGAACAACACAATTGCTAGTGTGAAGACTCCACACCTATCTGACAGATGATTAAATTAATAGGAGTCGGCAAAGCAGGTGAGAACTCTTACTAGTTGAGAAGATAAAAAAGAGGAGGAACACAGATATGACAGCATATAAGGGGTCAAATTTGTCTTCTCATTTTAAAAAAAATTTAGATAAGGACAAAGAAGAATTTAAAAGTCTTTCTTCAGCTTTTACAGATTCTAGCTACTATTCCTCCTAAATTTCCCTTTAATAATTCTATCATACAGTTAATAAATGTTATTCTAAACTAGGTGATAGAAATGCATCAGTCAGAAAAATGGGCAAGATTCTGCATTCAGCAAAAATCCCTGCCTTGAAGAGATTTAAATGGTGAACAATAAATATAAAGAAGAAAACCATATTAAGCCAGCAAATAGTGTAAAAGGAGACATAATAAACAATAAATCTAGGAAAGTATAAGTTAGTCACTTAGTTGATAAATTCTATGTGGAAGAAGAAATTATGTCAGAGTGATGGAGATCAGTAAAGTAAGTGGGGTGCACTTTCAAATGGAGCAGAAAGTCTGATTGAAACATAGGGTGAATGTCCACCCTTAAAATACTCATCCTTACTTCAAACACACTTATCCCATTGTTCTTATTACTTTCTAAAACATTTCAGCAAATCCTCTTTTGTGTCTTTAGTTGTGCTTTTGTGGCTGCCTTGATGTCCTGAATTGGTTCAAATATTTACATTTTCATGATAATTTTGACTTTGGGGAAGAAGTCACATGATCCCAGATTTGGCAAATAAGATGGATAAGAACCTACTGTAATGTTTTTATGACCTGCCTTTCTCTTGGATGTCACTCAGCAGCAGCATTCATTATATTTTTTATTATACCTGTTAAACACAGTGTATGAAATATGATCTCCAGAACTGTTTCAGAAAGTGACAAGAATGACAGAATATGTGTATACAAAGTAAAGGGTGTATTTTAAAGGCATTAATGGCAATGCATTTTTTATTGTAATAATTTTTTTAATTTTCAAAGACTCACCATATATTTTGATCATATAGTTACAGTACATCCTACTGAAGTGATATTTAAGCAAGGACTCTCTGTTGCTCAAATCACTTCTATCCTAACATTAAGTTGTAACACAAGTGTGAAGTTTAAGAGATATTAACATATTGAAGTGTACTTCTTAGCTCTATTAAATAATATACTTAATTAGACTATGTTTGGAGATATTTTTCTCTTTAAATATCTAGAGTGGTGTTCTTAGTGGTTCTTGTGTATTAAAAATTACCATACTAAATGATTTCTTCCTTAAATCCAGTGGAGTTTTGGTTTTATTCAAGCTATTATGCATTTCTCTGAGTTTCATCCATTGCATTCTGGACCCTAAATACTTTTTCTGTTTTGTAACTGGCTGAAATAAAACCTCTTTTTCTCTAATTGGAATTCTATCTTCCACTAAATGGAAGGTCATCCCAAGAAGAAGGAGACCAGCTTATGAAGGATTAAAAGAGGAAGACTACACTCACTCTACTAACCAAAATAGCCAATGATCAATTCTAATGATCAAAGGTGTGAAAGATTGTCTTCTTGTCTAGCTAGCTTTCTTGAAAAGCTATTGATTTATTTGGTGTAAAATATAGAAAGTGCTCCCATTAGGCATAACTTTAAATTAATCAATGTTTATTTTTTATGTCTTTTAATGACTCCTTCTCTTTTGGCCATAAGGATACTAATGCATTTGTTACATGAGTCGTCTTCAGTCCCCTTCACAAACTGCACCAGAACTGAAGGTTTTGAATCTCTTCTTCATTGTTCACCTTTACAGATAGATTTTTCAGTGCATGAAGTTTTCCATACACAAATTGACACATTATTTTGCACACAAGTTCATATAAAGAATATTATAATTTTTCTAAAGTATTTATACATTTTAATCAAAATACAGTGGATAACAATAGATATATAGGAGGTGGTTTAGAAAGCAGATGTGCCTCACATTACAGCTGTGACCAGAACATAAAGACAGGATTTCCTAAATCCCATTCTGTAGGAAATATATCCCTCTTCTGCTTTTTTTCTATTTCTCATTCCCAGGAATTTAATCTGCAGGATAATATAATAGGGAAACAGTTTTGTATTTTGTATAATAATCTTAGGCTTTTGATAGTATGGAAGTTAGATGACAAGTGATATTAATTTCAGCTAATGTATTTGCATATCCTGTAGGTATGTATGGAAATGTAGGGTGTATTTTAGTAGTAGCACATGTTTTATGTGGTTGTTGCTTCTAATGAATGAGGCTGAGCAATTTGGATATTCTTCAAAAGTGAGAGAAATTCTATGGTATAATAACAACTCCCCAAATACTAATTGTGGCACTATAGACAAACCCTGGGGAATGAAAATTGATAGTGGCAGTCAAGGCAGTGGAGAGGAGACCTTATAGGTAACACTATTGAAAAATTGGTCTTAGAAGGAAAAAAGGAATGATGGCCATGTCAAAAGGGGGAAAGAAGAGGAGTAAACATAGCTAACATATTTGATCTGTTCCGAACAACAATGTAGGTAACCATTTTACACATCTTAATTTAACATAGCAGTCGTGATTTTACTACCAAGAAAATGGAAGCTCAGAGAGGATAAATAACTCATACAAATTCAACATACAAGTGAGAGATAGAGCCAGGACTCTAAAACAGTTGCACTGTATTTAACTCTAGACTTATATTCTCTCTCCTACTGTGAAAAACACCAAAGTACTACTTCAATATTAAAAGTAATCAACTAATTAATATTACTTATAAATACTTCATATGAATATAAATATATTCAAGACACATTTGGTGTTTCCAGGGTCTCTGACCATGTGTAAAAGACTGGGGGCCTGATACTATTGTTATACATAATAACAGTACATATATATTGAGTATCATTTTTTTTCAGGAGATTATTAAGACTAATATGCACAAGAGTTAAAGGCAAGGCTGATATGATGATAGACTAACTGATTGAACTGTGGGCCTCCCATTTAATGAATTAATGTCCTGGCCCTGTTATTTTATAGTCTCTGCCTCAGCTGACTCTAAGCCCTGTGATTTCATTAGGCCAATAAAATACTGCAGGAGACAAGATGTGCTGATTATAACTCAAAATCTCAAAAAGTTTCCATGCCTTCTCTAACTTTTCTTTTTATTCTTTGGAGTACGCTACCTCTATGACAACAGTCTTAGATTAGCTACTTAAAGACAAGATACCTCATGGAACAAAGTCTAGTTATCTCAGTGAAGGCCATCCTGAACCACCCTATCATAAGATCACACTAAAACATATGTAAGCAACCAGGCTATGCAATATATCTTCCCCTTTTTAGCTGTTTATAGACCTGATATATTGCTAAGCAAAGTTGAGACCAAATATTTGCCCAACTGACCAGTAAACTTATAAACATTAAAAATACTCATCATTTTATGCCATTAGAGTTAGTGACTCAACCTACAGGAATAGCCAACTGATAGAGATGATTTGGTTGAGTGACTTTTCAAGCTTAATATTAATGTTGCCCAAAAGCCAACAGTATTGTAGCTTCTCAGGAACTGGAAATTCTGAGTGTATGAGTAGAGCTTATTCCTTATATAAATTCTGGCAAATCTGTCAAGGGTATAATAGCATCAACAACAGTGAAATTCTTCCAGGTAGCTTAGACTTCAGGAGACATTTGCTCTGGAAAATTAGCAAGTAAGAATGCTGATACCTTGCTTCAAGCATTAGTAAATAGATTGATACGTTAAAATATATGTCACCCCTTTGGAATGTCCTGGACACTGGATGGTGCAAGTTTCCTTTAATCAAACTTCTGGGGATTGAAACAATATAATTAGTAATTAAAAATAAATTTGTTCAAATTTTGGATGGTTAAAATGATAAAGCCATTGACTGAAAAGTTATAAAAGCAAACCTGTCTCTCAATGCAATTAACTGCATCTGTCTGGAATGGTTTACCTGAAGCCAGGATGTTTGTCCAAATGATTTTTTGGTATCCCTTTTGAACCATAAATCTATAAATTTAATCATAAAAGGAAATAGTTACCAAAGGAATTGCCTATGCTGTGTAGAATATTACTCATTATTGATATTTAACAATTTTATGTAAGTCAGCTCCAGTGTTTTCAGAAATTTACTAAATCCTCGAAGGTAATTATTAAGCAATTTCTATGCAAGAAACCTTGAAAGGAAAAAAAAAAAAGAAACCCTGAAAGAATCTTCAAAGAAAGGGAAGGTTCAAGTGGGAGGATCCAAAGACTGAGAATTATAATAATCAAATCTGTGGTCAGCAAACATTAGCTGTTGCTGTGAGGTCTTTGGAAGATAAACATGGCTGAAACCCACATTGCATGAATAGCTGACATCAACAAGTTTTGTAATGTGCCCTACACAAACAGATTGGGTGGGAAGAAATATTTTCCAAAATTAAATCAGTTCATCATTTCCAGACAATATTCTTGTAGCCCCACCACCATCCAATTTTGGGAGGAGGTGAAGAAGGAAATATGGAAACCCTGATAAATCATCTTATAACCACCAAAATGTCATCTTTCTGGGTTTGAAATTAAGTAGGATTGGCTAATCCATCCAGAATGTTCCTATGAGTGCCCTGGAAAGTAATAAAAAGACTTGGAAAACCTATAAGAATAAGCCATAATCTCAGATTTCACTAGTATATTCAGTACCTATAGAGGCTCTTTTTTAAAAAAAATTTTCTGAAATCAAGAATGAGTGTAGGTATTTAGTTCATTGAAATATAAAGTTCATATTCATGTGATTGCTACTGCAAGTCAAATCCTGACATATTAAGAATTCTGTGTATTTTTATATAGTTAAGCATATCCAAGTCTAGTTATTAGATAATATTCCATAAAATCAACTTCCTTTATAATTAAAGACAGTGGACATGCTTCAATTTCATTTTAGTCAAACCTTATTTATATAAATAAAAGAAACATAATCTAGCCCACTATTTAGCCTGAATTATAATAAGGATTTTCTGTATTCTAGAAAGTCTCATCTTGCTAACGGTCTTGGAATGGTAAGTTGTTCAATGAGTCATGAAGTGAACCCTCTTCTTAGCTATAAATGAATATTTTACCATTCCTAAGGAAAATATTTTCTTTGAATTCCACTATTTATTTGATTTCAATATTTATATATGTAATGTTTACATATGTTAAATATGCCATCTCCATCTAATTTGTTCCTACTACTGTTTTCAAAAATAAGAAAATAATCAAAGGATTTATCTTAGCAAAATAAATTTTTATTTTCAATGAAGCACATTATAAACAAAACCAACAGCAGAGCTGTCCCACCCACACCCCACCTCCCAGTGACCAGCTTAGCCATGAGGGTGCCTGCAGCACCCCCGCACCCTCCTAGCCTCCTGGTTGTGCTGGTACCTGGTTCCACACTACAGAGACACAGGGGTTCATAAAGGCCATTGTCCTGAGCTCCAGAACATAGAGCAGAAGTGAACAACAGAAAGAAGGATGCTCTCAGGCTCCATGATGAAAATTGAACCCCACTGGAAAAGTGAAGAGAATCTCTGCAATAAAGGCACACTAGACCACTGTACTTGGTAAGTTGGAGGGATCATCACCTCCCATTGGAACCTGGGCTATCTTAAGGGGAAGGGCAGCTACAACCTGTAGTAGACCTTGCAGAGTTCAACCCTGCAGGAGGACAGGGAGCTCAATTTGGGGCTTGCAGCCAGATATCTTCCTGCAACTCATAGGTTTGCTACTGGATTGCCGAGACTCATTGATTTAGATCTTCATACTGCTGGCCACATTTTCTATTGTGACAGCAGAGACATACCCTGAAGGAAGCCCTTCATTTTTATTTTTTATTTTTTATTTTCAAAATTATTTTTCTCTCTTTAATTTTTAATTTTTATTTTTTTCTACTCTGTTCAAATTTTTCTTTTCTTCTTTTTTTTCTTTTTCTCTTTTCTTTCTCTCTCTCACTTGCTCATTCTGTCACTGTCCCACAGTGTTCTTCATCTCCTTTTTGTTTCTATTCTGGCCCTAATTTGGATTTCTTCCTTCTTTTTCTTTTCTTCTCTTTTTCCTTCTCTCAATTGTCATTAGTTTTAAAGGAAAGTAAATAGTTTCTAGCTACCCTATTGCTGTTAGGCTTTTCTATTCTCATATTTGTTCTTTCATTCTATCTTTTCCTCTTGTCTTCAACAGTTTCCTAGAGTTTATGTGATCTTCCTGTGACCTCTGGCCTCACTGCTAACCATTCCCTATCCTTCTACCTATCTATCCCTCCCTTCCAACTCCTTCTAATTCCCCATTCTGAAGGGTAGAGTTGCTATATTGAAGAGTTTATTCACTATAAACATATGTTAGGCTGGTCCTCAATTTTGATTTAATTCACACAATTAAAGGTGATAGATTAATAACTACCACAACTTGTCATTTTCTAAGCTGTGCTTGATGCTATTGTGTTGCTGATTGTATCACTTGGGCTAAGGTGTTGTGATTGATCTAATCAGCTGTCCTTCCTCATATAATTAAAATGAGATTGCCTCAGAGTCATTAGAGACTCAAAACCTAAAGACCAGCTATATCTGGAAGACACCACTGAGAAGCAATCATTCCATAAGGGTTCTAAATACAAGCAACTACAATACTTACCATAAGCAATATTGAAGTATCAACCCAAGAATTAAACCAAGGACAGTACCAAAAGAAAAAAATGAGAAGACATTTAAACAAGGCAGAAACCCAGACTTCCACCCCACCAAAGGCAAGTTCTGGGGGAAAAGAGGTTAAAAAGTCTGATAATCAACCACCTGGACACCCTGAACTGGTAGCGCAGGAAGTGAAAAAAAAACCAGATGAATGAGGTTCTAGAAAAATTCAAAACAGAATTTCCCAGATAACTACAGAGATGGTGAGCAGAATGAAAGACATAATTAGAGACTCTAGAACAGAAACAGATTTAAAAAAAGGATGAGTTCAGGTCCATGATGGAAACCATGAATGCCCAAAATAGGAAAGAAATGGAATCCATGAAACAGATTTGAACAGATAGCCAGGAGATTAAAAACTATTGAATGCATACACAGCAGACTGAGCCAATCTGAAGACAGAATATCAGATACAGAAGACAGGATGGGAGTCAGTGACCAAGAAAAGAGAGATCTCTTAAAAATAGTGAGGGACCATGAGAAATTAATCCAACAGCTCCTAGATGACACAACAAAGAATAATATAAGACTCATAGGAGTCCAAGAAAAAGCAGGATAAAGTACAAATGACATTAAAAAAACTGTTAACAGAATTAATAAGAGAAAACTTCCCAAACAGAGCAAAAGAATTTGACATACACATATAGGACTACAACTAGCCATGATAAATAAAAAACAAAAAACTACACTTAGATACATAATAATCAAATCCCAGAAACCCAACAGAAGAACAAAATGCTACAGGCAGTGAGAGAAAATAAACATATCACATGCAAAGGGAAGCCCATCAGAATCACAGAGGACTTTTCAACACAAACCCTTAAGTCAAGGAGAGCCTGGAGTGAGATATTTCAAGCCCTAAAAGAAAGCTCCGACCTTGACTGATGAATCCTGCAAAACTATCTTTCAAAATCATTGGAGAAATAAGATACTTCCATGACAAAGAACTCCTGAGAAACTTCATGAATACCAAAACCAGCACTCAAAATAATTCTAAACTATATCCTAGAAAAAGATAACAAAGGTCACAACTCCATGAGGTCCAACAGAGAAAATTCATCAGGCAAAGCAAGAAATTTAAAGGAGAGAGAAAAAAATAAAAAAGAACCAACAACAACATGAAAATAGCATGACAATGATAAGTCAATACATATCATTTATAACCATCAATGTCAATGGCCTCAATTCACCAATCAAAAGAAATAGACTGGAAGAACAGATTAAGAAGCAAAACCCAATAATATGTTGTATACAAGAAATGCACCTAGTTCAAAAAGAAACTGACAGACTGAAAGTAAAAGGATGGAAAACAGTTCTCCATTTGACAGGAACCTGGAAAAAAGCAGGGGGAGCTATCTTATTTGGAGAAAAAGTAAATTTCAAACCAAAACTAATTAAGAGAGATAAAGAAGGACACTACATACTTCTAAAGGGAACAATCCAAGAGGAAGAGATGACAATCATAAATATATGCACCAAATATGAATGTCCCCAATTGTACAAAACAAGTATTAGGGAACATGAAAAAACAAATAAGCACTAATACAATTGTAGTAGGGGATCTCAATACCCCACTATCACAAATACAAGGATCATCTCAACATAAAATGAACAACAAAATACTAGAACTGATGCAAACATTTGAACAAATGGACTTAATAGACATCCACAGAGTGGTGCACTCCACAAAATCAGAATATACATTCTTCTCAGCTGCACAGGGGTCATTCTCCAAAATAGATATACTAGCTTATAGAACATGTTTAAGTAAATGCAAAGGAATTGAAGTTATCCCATGTATATTATCAGACCATAGTAAAATTAAACTGTAGATCAATACCATGAGAAACTGCAAGAACTTCACAAACACATGGAAATTGAATAAAACTCTCCTGAACAAACAATGGGTCACAGAGGAAATTGAAGAAATTAGCCAGTTTTTACAAATAAATGAAAATGCCAATACAACATACCAGAATCTATGGGACACAATGAAAGCAGTTCTACAAGGGAAATTCATAGTAGTGAATGTCCACACTAGGAAAACAGAATGAGTTCAAATAAGCAACCTAATGATGAATATTAAGTTCCTAGATAAAGAAGAGGATAACAAACCCAAAGCTTATACAAGGGAGGAAATTATAAAGATCAGAGCATAAATCAATGCAATGGAGACTAAGAGAATGATACAAAACAATCAATGAATCAAAGAGTTGGTTTTTTGAAAGAATAAAAAAAATTGATAAACCCTTAGCGAATCTTATCAAAAAAGGAAAGAAAAGGCTCAAATCCATGCAATTAGGAATGAAAAAGGTGAAGTCACAACAGATCCAGGAGAAATCCAGAGGATCATCAAAACCTACTTTGAGAACCTGTACTCCAATAAAATGGAAAATACAGAAGAAATGGACAGATTTCTAGATACATATGAATTACCAAAGTTGAATGAAGAAGATATAAAAATTCTAAACACCTCAATTACAATCAGTGAAATTGAGAAGGTAATTACAAATTTACCAACAAAGAAAAGTCTAGGTCCTCATGGCTTCACTGCTGAATTCTACAAGATAATAAGAGAAGAACTATTGCCACTGCACTTTAAACTTTTCAATGAAATTGAAAAGGAAGCAATATTTCCTAATTCATTCCTGGAAGTAAGTGTTACTTTGATTCCAAAAGCAGAGAAAGACTCAACCAAAAAAGAGAACTATAGGCCAATCTAGCTAATGAATATAGATGCAAAAATCCTCAACAAGACACTGGCAAACAGAATACAGAGGGTCATCTAGAAGATCATACACCTTGACCAAGTTGGATTTATCCCAGGGATGCAAGCATGGTTCAAAATCTGTAAATCAATAATGCAATACACTATATTAACAGAGTCAAGGACAGAAACCACATGATCATCTCAATAGATGCAAAAGAGCACTCAATAAAATTCAACACTCATTCATGATAAAAACCCTACAGAAAATTGGAATAGATGGACTTTATCTCAACTTCATAAAGGCTATCTATGAAAAACCAACAGCCAACATCATACTAAATGTTCAAAAACTGAAAACCTTCATGCTAAATTCAGGAACAAGACAAGGATGTCCTTTATCACCGCTCTTGTTCAATATAGTTTTGGAAACGTTAGCCACAGCTGTTAGACCAGAGAAAGAAATAAAAGGAATAAAGATAGGAAAGAAAGAAGTTAAACTGTCATTATTTGCTCTACTCAAAAGACCCCTAAAAACTCCAATAAAAGGCTTCTAGACTTAATTGACAGATTCAGTAGAGTAGCTGGATGCAAGGTTAACACACAAAAATCAATGGCCTTCTCCTACACAAATAATGGACTCACTAAAAGAGAAATTAGGGAAACAATCCCTTTCACAATAGCACCCAAAAAATGAAATATCTAGGAATCAATGTAACGAGGAAGCGAAAGACCCCGACATTGAGAACGACAAGACTCTGAAAAAAGATATTGAAGAGGATATAAGAAAATGGAGAGACATTCCCTGTTCCTGCATAGAAAGAACCAATATAGTGAAAATGGCCATACTTCCAAAATTGCTATACAGATTCAATTCAATCCCAATTAAATCCCAATAGCATATTTCATAGAACTAGAAAAAACAATCCACAAGTTCATCTGGAACCAGAAGAGACCTATAATAGCGATAACAATTCTACACAACGGGGTGACAGGAGGGGGTATCACAATTCCCAACTTGAAACTGTACTACAAAACCACTGTGATGAAAACAGCACGGTACTGGCAAAGAGACAGACTCAAGAATCAGTGGAATAGATTGGAAGACTCAGAAACATCTCCAGACATACTCAGCTACCTCATCTTTGACAAAAGAGTCAACTATCCTCACTGAGTGAAAGATAGACTCTTTAATAAATGGTGTTGGAAAAACTGGATTTCAACCTTTCAGAGATTAAACCTAGACCCATATCTCTCACCATGCACTAAACTAAAATTGGAGTGGATTAAAGATCTAAATATTAAATCAGAAACACTAAACCTTCTGGAATACAGGTTAGGTAGAACTCTTGAAGATACTGGCATAGGAAAAGACTTTATAAACAAAACCTCAGGTGCAGTAGCGCAAAGAATCAACAACTGGGATTTCATCTTATTAAAAAGCTTCTGTACTGCAAGAGAAACCACTAACAGAGCCAAGAGACAACCTACAATGTGGGAAAAAATTTTTACCAGCTGTTCTCAGCCAAAAGTCTATTACTGAGGTATATAAAGAACTAAAAAAATCAGACCCCCCAAATATAAAGACCCAATTCAAAAATGGGCATCTGAAATGAACAGATATTTCTCAGGCAAAGAAGTAAAAGCAGCAAATAAACATGAAAAATGTTCTACATCACTGGTCATTTGAGAGATGCAGATGAAAACAACACTGAGATTCCACCTCACCCCAGAAAGAATGGCTGCTATCAAGAAATCAACCAGTAGGAAATCCTGGAGGGTTGTGGGGAGAAAGGAACCCTTCTCCGTTGTTGGTGGGAGTGCAGACTGGTGCAAGCATTGTGGAAATCAATATGGAGATACTTCAAAGAACTAGGACTGGAAGTCCCATTTGACCCAGCTATTCCTCTACTGGGTATCTTCCCAAAAGAATTAAAACAATCATATCTCAGTGAAATATGGACACCCATCTTTATAGTGGCACAGTTTGTAATAACTAAAACTTGGAAACAGCCCTATTGCCCATCAACTGGATTCTGAATAAAGAAGATGTGCTTTTTTATTTATATAAAATGGAGTACTACTCAGCCATAAAGAATGAGAAACTGGAGACATTTATTGCTAAGTGGATGCACATTGACATATACTCAAGTGAAATAAATAGGATACATGTGTAAATACGAATAGTTTATCTGGTGTGAAAACTAAAATTGTAATTAAGAATAAAAATGTATAATTGATATTGTAAAATAGGAAGAAAATATCTAAAGGAGTAAGGCAAGTGGGAGGGTTAGGGGAAAAGAAAAATATGAGAAAAAGAAAATCATGGAAACAAAGTCTTTGTAAATAGGGAAGGGTGGAGGTGATGGTGGTCAGGAGAACAGGGAAAAAAATAAGAACCAAGATACATCATGTACAGGTACAAGATCCCAATGATGAATGTAACAGTTTTGTGTACCTAAAATGTACCAATAAACTAAATGGAAAAAAAAGGTAAAAAAACACACACAACAATAGCTACTTCAGAAATTGGAGAGAGCATTTATAATGTCTAAAATACATAAATGATTAACAGGTAAGATTGAGAAGAAATTCCTGAATACTCAACAAGCCAAAAAATAGAAAACATTATGAGTAAAGGTCTACAGGTCATGAACAGGTTTGTCACATAAAGGAAAATCAGAATTGTAAGAAGATAAAAATATGATCACACTCGCTTTTAATGAAATGTCTCATTTATATATTGCCACACAGCATAAACCTAAAACTTAGAGTCTTGAAATAAAAACAATTTACTTTTTTGCCTCATGTGATAACTCGCATGTGACTTACTCTGTAGCACTTAGCTTGAAGTCAGTACAGGGTGACAAGATGCTTCTCTCATGTATCTGTTCCTGCAGCTTCAGCTAAAGGTTAGCCATACCTCACTCTCTCCATTCAGGCATACTACCTCCTTAATAAGGTGGCTCAGGAACCTCAGAGAACAAAAGCAGAAGCCTGAAAAGACATAGCATCACTCCTTCCACAAAATTGGCTAAATGAAGGGCTGGGGATTTAGCTCAATGGCACCCCATGCCAGTCTGGAAAGTGCAAGGTCCTGAGCTTGATTCCCAATAGGAAAAAAAAAAAAAAATCCCAAAAACAGATTGACTAAAGCAAGTCACAAAGCCAGATAAGGGAAACAGAAAAAAGTCTCAGTTTCTTGATACCAGGTCAAGAGTTTGTGATTCTGCTCAACTACAACATCAGCTAAATGTTGAAATCATGGTACTGCTTCTCACTCATAAACTGATAAAAATTTTAAATTTGCTAGGACTGGTGAGAATGATCCTCTCTGTGGAATTAATAAGTGGAATGGGGTTAATTTATAGGAAATCTCTGGAAACTGTAAAATAAATATACCAACATAGAAATATCTTTAAAAATATAGCAAATTGGAAAAAGTTAACATGAAATTTGTATCATTAAAAAGAGAAAAAAGTAAAACACACTGATATGCATGAGAAGAAAGAGAAAGAGGAACTCTTACAACTTGTTGGAAGGAAGTAAATTAGTAACATTATTGTGGAAAACAGTGTGGAGATTCTTTCAAAGACTAAAAATGATCTACCATGTGATCCAGAATTATATATTGCAAAAAGATATACTGCAAAAGAAGATGAAATCATTATACCAAAAACATAGTTACACTCTAGAGTTTGTTGAAGCATTATTCACTATTGCTAAAATGTGGAAAAAATCTGCATTCCCCCTAGTAGATAAGCAAATAAAAAAAATGTGTCATATAAAACTTAATGGAACATTATACAGCCATAAAAATGAATGAAATCTTGTCATTTGGAGAAACATAATATGTTGGAACTGGAGGTCATTTTTAAGTGAAATAAGCCAGACACAAAAAGACAAATATTGTACATTCTCATTCATTTGTGGAATCTGAAAAGCTGATCTCACAGAAGCAAGAAATTGAATAGTGGACACTAGAGACTGGGTAATTTAGGGGAGTAGGGGATGTGAAAGGCCAATGAGGGCCACCAAAACATAGTTAGGGAGGAGAATTACTTCTGGTTTTCCTCTGGCAGAGTAGGATAACTCCTGGTTAAAATAAACTATAATATATTTCAAAATTACTAGAAGAATATGAAATTCCTAACATAAAATTTTTTCTTTTAAGTTTATTGGTACATTTTTGGTATACAATATCATTATAGTCATCATTGGGATCCTGTACCTTTACATGATGTATCTTGGTTCTTATTTTGTCCCCATTCCCCTGCCCTCTCTTCACCCCCTCCACCCTTCCCTATTTACAAAGACTTTGTTTCCATGATTTTCCTTTTCTCATATTTTTTCTCCCTTCTTTTCTTAAAGTTTGATGAGATGGGAATGTTTTTACTCTGACTTGATTTTCACACACTATCTGTATGTATCAAGTTACCATACTGAACCTCAAAAAAGTGTACAAATATTATGTCTCAAAATAGGCACTTTGATTCAATATAATCCATACTAGTTAAAATATCATATATGAGTTTAAAAATCTTTTCTGAAAATTAATGCACAATTTAATAGTTGCATCCAACTTAAATACATTTTTTCAAACACAAATTAGCTTTTTTTTTTACAAATTAGCTTTTTAAAAGAAATAACTTTTTAAAGAGAAACAAAATAAAGATCTGAGATGGGGAAAAAATAAACACAAGAGGTGTGACTTACACAGGTTTTAGAACTTCCAAAACATATTTCCATTTGATTTCTTAATGTGAATTTTGGTGATTTAATTCACTTTCACAATGCCCATCTGACCCTCAAGATTTTATTAGGGAATATTTAGTCTTAATTTCTATAATGTGATTATTATAGCATATATTGTAGATAAAACTAGATTAAAATACCTATAGCTTAATTTATAAAACATGTCATGTGCCATATACTATTATAATGTTACTTTACAATAAGCTTTATTATAATTTTTGTATGTATATTTATTACTTTTGGAGCTTATAAACAAATGATTCTGTTCTCACTTGCTTGCATATTCCCTTTTAGATAGGAAGAATACAACATTTTTCTTTTTACTATAATTCCTATTTTCCTTTTCTTTTCTCTTTGCTGTCATTCTTTTTTTAATTTTTTATTTCAATGTTATACAGGTAGATATCAATAAAGAAAACATTTTTCAAAACATTCTTTTTACCACTATGAAAAAATAAAGCAAAATTTCTTAACAAATTAATTAAAGAATAACATTAGTTAATACACTGTGTACCATCCTGGCCATTTTTCAAACCAATGTTTAACTCCAATGTACAAAGGACTGATATAAATTAATACAAAATATATAGTAGGGGAATATGAATATTGATGTAAATATTAATCCATAGCTAACTTCAACAATATTTGTGTGCTTTGTGCTTACATTAACATTTGTATCTGGAGTCTAATATGCATATTAACAGAGCTGTTTTTATTTAATGATTGTTTAGTGCACTATCAAGTAATGTGTTGGAATAGTAATGCCACAGCACTTGAACTAGGAAGAGGAGAGAGCATTTCTAGTTTCAAAGTCTATTGGTTTTTCTATTCTTAGTCTACATCTTCTTAAAATTATACCTGATACAATATTCTAGTTTGTTTTATAATTTGATGCTACCTGTTTTCAAATGCTTTTGTTTTTCCTGGATGTTCCAGTTTTCTTTCAATTTCTTGAATTAGAAATCATTATTATATTATAGAGACTTATTTTTACCCCAAAACGTAGACTCTGCTAAATAACAACTTTATTAATAAGTATAATAGAAGTAATTGACCATATTCACTATACATATGTTCATGCAAGAAAAAATAATGCACTTGAAAATGATTTTTTGATAAAACTATAATTATTCAGAAGTTTGTGAATTACTTAATACTTTAATAAATAAGCACTATATTAGTTATTGTTAACTGAGAATGTAGTCTAACAATTAGCTATTATATTTTTCTTAACATAATTAACAATTATGTATTTTTCTTACATATACATAATGTTATTTTTACTTCAAGAGATGATAATATTAAACTAGGGTTTATTTACAAAATTATAAGCTTCAGTTCCAATACCCCCAAAATTTCAACTTCATCTTAGCAAGTCAACTTAATCCTATGTAACACTTGAATAATAATACACATTAGTAAATACATTGATTCCAGAAATTTTGTGGAACTCAAGAAACTAAGGGCAATTATTTCACTATCTGATCCAGAAGGAAAATGAAGTTGTGCTGACCCTACAGATGCCAGCTAGCTCTCCTCAGTCATCTCCTAGTTTTCGTCACCTTTTTACTTGGTGTATGCATAGGTGGCTGGCTCTGTGACCTAGAATGTATCCTTAAAACTTTTTTCAAGACATTGAATTATGTGGTTTTATGAGGAAAAGGGTTTCAGTTTCAAGTAGAAAATGGATTGTGTATTAATCCATAAACTCTAACATTGTAGCCCTCAGTTACTCTTGGTGTAGCTATTTTATTGCATGTTCCTAGTGTAGGAATGAATCCCTGTCTAGTCATCCCAGTCATTTTTCTTGCATTTTCCTCGTAGAATAAGACACGTGGTAAGATGGATGAGCTGTCACAGACACTTCTGATGTAGATTCTGGAATTAGTTCTAGACTGGGATAAAACCATTTAAAGTCTCTTTAAATAACACTGATTAAAGCTTTATATTCTGTGGTGATGCCAATCTCTGCTCCGATGAGAGAATTCTTGTGTAAAAGATCTGGACTGTGAGTTCAGTTTTGACTGTAGCAAAAGCTGTTTTTCCAGTCACACATTCTTTCTTTTTCTAAGTCACCTCCGTCCTCAAACCTCGGGAGGTACAGTTAAGTTGGGTAACAATCAAATCCCTAAAGCAAATTTCTTTAAAAAATTAAAATCAATTTTCCACAGTTATTCAAAAATGCATAATAATTTGGATTTTGTCTACCAAGAGGTATGACTTTCTCAACCACAAGTTCCTTCCCACTTGCTCGGTCTGCTTGTTAGAAAACTGTGTGTATAAACCGGAGGTGCACACACTATTGCAGTGATTCACTCTGCAGAGCAGCACTTGCACTTAGTGTCTTGCCTGAAGCAATTGTTCTGCATTCCTTTGGGAGGCTGACTTTCTTTGTACTTTCTCTGAACTGAAATTATGCTTGAAAGCTTGATAATTTGATAAATCTTTTAATTGTGAGCTGTAAATCGTCAAGTTCCTTTTTAGTTTGGTGTTAATAATATTAGCTCTCACTACAAAGAACACACTGAAATGATTAGCTAGAAAGCATCTTTTAAAAGATAGGACTATGGATTCTCTCTGTTGTGCTATCTTCCAGAAGCAGACAAATAATGCAGACATTTTACTTTTATTGTATGAGGTAAAGAAAGCTGAAAGTCTTTCACTTGCCTGGAAAGGATTATGCAGTTGGTCGATTATCTGAGAAATTAGGTTTGCATTTCTGTGCTGCCTGTAGGTATTCCAATAATATCACCAAGCGTCTTTTTTTCCTTGCTCATAGCAATAATGATAACACTGGAGGTTTACTTTTGTTTTCCTTGTGTTATTACAGAAAGATTGTTGTAGAGTTATAAGGGAAGATGGAGACCTCACCCTACTGTGAAGGTTTTGAAATTAGAACAGAAATGCTCAATGGGATGACACACAGAGGTTTTGTGGTATCCATTTGATAATATATAAATTATGTTTTATTGTGTTCATGCTATGAAAACAGAAGCATGTGCTTGTCCTGTTACTCACGAAAGAGCCTAAGACTTAAAAATTCTGGAAGTGCTTCAGAGAGAAGACAGTGTTTTACATGGGTAAAATAGAAAGATTTATTTAAAAATTTCAAGATACTTTGAACCTCTCGTGGGATTTTTTTTTTGTACCATAGAAACATTATGCTTACTTTAAATGTATTCAATTTCCAGTATTTAATTTTGGATATTAATTCATATTGTAAGCACAGAAATTAATTTCGGAGCCTTCATACTTTATTTTTACCATACTTCATTTTTAGGGCCAAATATTTGTGTGGTGAGATAATTATTTCTTTGCATCATAGTAAAATATCACCAACATCTTATTAATGGCATATTACATGGTTTAAAATCCATCTAGTCCTATTAGTTTGTATCATTTTCATTATTCATTGTACTTCATATGTTTTTATGGTTCTTTTAAGAATCAAATAAAATAACCTACAGAAAAACAAGTGTCCAGTAGTTTCTCATAGAGTGGGAGTTCTTTCTCATTGAAAAACAAATATCCACTCAATGCATAACACAAAAACTAACAGCATTAAAAATATCAAATGTAAGCTGGACATGCTGGCATATGCTGATAACTGCAGCACTGTGGGAGGCTGAGACAGGAGGATCACAAGCTCAAGCCCAATCTGGGCAAATAAGAGAATATTTATCTCAAAATAAATGTAAAAACCAACAAACAAAAAAGGTTAGAGATGTAGCTCAGTGTAAAGGCCCTAGTTTCATTTCCAAGCATAACAAGAAAAAAAATCAAGTATATTGGTTTGTAAGTAGTTGTGTGAGTAACTTTACTTTCATGTCTATTAATCATTAGCAATCATTTGAAATATACAAAATGTATGTATATATGTTGATTATTCTCAAAAAAATTTCCTCTGTAACAGCAGATAATTCATAGAAGATTTAATTCATAGTATGTTGTCAGGAGCTTCATTTCTCTTGCATAATTACTTTTTGTATTGTCCTTCCCTACAATTTCAAATTTTCAAATCTTTTTGCCTGATTATTTCTGTAGCCTTGTCCTCTACAAGTACTTTCAATACTACTATTATTAGTATCACAAATTTCAGTAGTGGCTTTGCAATCCTCTGATCTAATATTTTCAAAGCCTATTCATATTCTCTCGAGCCCTTTTGAAAGTCCTTCCCCTTTTAGGAGTATGCTCCAAAACTCATAGCACTGAGTTTCAAATATTTCTGTATATTTACTTTATATTTTATTCACAATTAAGCTGTGTTCCTTCTCAAAAGGAAGAATCTCTATATTCTTTTGCTTAAGCCAGACTTTCTGTATGGAGCAGTATCCCCACTAAAAACAATCTGCCTCTCTCTCCTTATCTTTTTGATGGAATTGTATGTGTCCTTCATAATGCAGGTTAACTGTGATGTCTTATACAAAAGTTTACATCATGATCCCAAGATAAATGATCTTTTTCTCACCTCTGAATTCCATGATCCATATATTAACTTCCATAAGAGTTATACAGATAATTTCTTAAGAAAATATCCATATTTTATCTCAATTTTAGTTTACCTTTACAAATACATTACTCATTAACTCCTTTAAAGTGATCTTTCATAGATAGGAGCGCTATTTCCATCATCATTTTGACATAATGTACCTAACATAATGAGATAAGAGAAATCACTTAAGCCTTCTTTTGGATGAGAATTCAGTGTCACAACAATGAATTATTTTGAATTTGGAGGAATGACGAACTAGATAGAAGACCTGGTGGTATAGAAGACTTAGCGAGCCAGTTCTGAGGGAAGAGATAGTAAGGGAGAAGAAAAAGCGGGTTCTGAGAAAACTCAACATATGCCCTATGGATGGAAGTACATATATCTGTAAAAGATACAATTTCATGTGCTTGACTAATGGGAACTCTGTTGCTTTGCAGAATTGTGACAGAGCAAATAAAAAACAAAAGGAAGATTCTGCTTCCAATTGCAAAGACTTGCCCTCTAATTACTTCATCAGCTTTCCAGACTGTGATGTAATGCCACACCTTTGTTCAGAGGATTATAACATCACCTCTCTCAGAAACATTTAGATACCTCCATGACCTAGTAAATGAATTTCAAACTCTGGAGTTTATGATTCAAGATCTATGATCTGGCACCTTTCAAAGTCATCTTGGTTTTTCCAACTCAGCTATGGAAAGCTCTAGCCAAACTAGAATGCTTCTATTTTCCACATGTGACCTTGTATCTCCAAAGTTACAGTTTTAATGTTCTTTACTCTGAACATAATGCATTTTAACATGACCTCTAATCATTCTTTAATGCCTTTATTTTTGTTTATGTATTGAAATGGCTCTCATGCTCTGAGGTGTAACTTTAGTAATTATTGTTCCTTAAAGGAGTTCCAGATTTATAACACATTACATCCGAAATAATATATGATTTGTTCTTTTCATATTCAAACTAATTTTAATAATTTATAGAAATAATTGTTTTAACATTTAATTAATTACAAATCCCTAAAAACATAGAATATGTATGTAAAAATATACATTATATGATTCAAAAATATTCTGGGAATTCACACATGTGTGATAGAGACTAGCTTCATGAGTATGTCAGAATAAAGCTAACCAAGCACAATATCTGATTTTTATGTGACGTAGTAGGAGATATCATTTAAGAAGTTGATATAAAGTATTTTAAATTGAAATTTGAAACAAAGCATCAATTGATGAGTTTTGTAGTGCTAAGAAAAGTTGACAAATATCAAAACAATAGCATGAAAAGGAAGCCTCTTAATCAAATAAATTTGAACTTAAAATAAATATATCCAAAGGAAATACATACTTTTACACTGAGAGGTGTCAAATATCTCAGACTTTCTAGTGTCTATTTAATGCTTGTTCCAGAAAAGGTATTTCATGCTAATGGTAACTAAAATTCTTTATAATCATTGCTAAATTTCTTGCTCAAGAAAACCTACTTCTCACATCCCTGGGCTTTCTACGATTTCTCTGTCAAGCCCAGACATAGATACACTATTCATTTACTGAATGTATTAATTTTAAACCCCTGAAATATACTTTAAAACAACCATTACTCCTCTCTTGCCTCTTAAAGACAGACTAGCATATCTGGAAACTCGCATTAAAAAGCCAAATTAATTTTCAAGAAACAATTATAAAGAATCACATAAGAACACATACAAAGCCCAGCAGGTGTAATAATAGTGATAAGGTGATATTTCTCTTAAAAAATTCTAATCTCTTCAAATAGGTTGTTTTATTTGCAGTATTCCAAATATATTCAATCTACTTTTTCATTGCTACTTTTTATTTGAGATGTTTTCACAGCTGCACATTTTAGGTGGTATGTGATTTGGTAGAATCTCAAAAAGTTACAGAACAGTTGACTTAAATCTCTAGCCTTCAGCAGGAATTACTTATTATAAAATTTATAAAATATAGATGGTGATAAGAAGCAGATAATTAAGCATCATCAGGAAAATGTCAAGACAATTTTCTTTCCAAGTAATTCAATTCACAAAATAAAAATGTATGTATCTTAAACTACTTTGTTGTGGCTTTTAACTTCAATGAAGAAAGAATAACATTCAAAGTTTACATTATTATTTAAAAGGCATAATCGTACATAACCCTGAAATGAATGCAATGAGATGTTACATAAAAGAGGAAAAAATGAGATGTATGACCTTATTTCAACTAATACCTCATTACTGGAGGAATTTCAACCCCACCCCCAACTTCTGTATTATGGCTGATGAAAGAAGAGTAACTCAGTCCCTCCTATGGAATGTTCGCCAACAAAATCCTGTCAGTATTCACTGTGCTGAAGTGTTATAATTAGAACTTGCTGGGAGCAAAATTACAGTGATAAATAATTATATTTTCTCTACTAACAGCACCTGTGGGAATACAATAGAGATAAACACAATGAGAGAGGGAGAGAGACAGAGCACTCTTTCTTGCTAACATGTCAGATAAAGCTGCACCAGAGACAGGCAATAAATTTAGTATGCAAGTGGTAACTCATGCCTGTAAACCCAGAGCTCCCCAGTTTGTCCGTGTCCAGCAAGAGTCCCTGCCATTCAGGGGAAATCAACGACGTGTCATGACAAATGCCTCTTCGTGGGTTTTTACAAGTCATTCTAAGAATCCCTTTATCTTCATTCCTGTTACCTTGCTCTTTTCTCTACCAATTTTTATTTTGCTTTATAGGAACAGCACGTTTAAATGAACATTAAAACTGTCAGACTGGGCTGGGGATTTAGCTCAGTGGTTCCGATGCCTGCCTCTCAAGTGCAAGGTCCCAAGTTCGATCCCCGGTAACCCCTCCCCCACCCGCAAAAAAAAACCAAAAAACAAAACTGTCAGACAAACTCAGGAGGATTAGCTAGGCAAACATAGAAAACAACAGGTCCTACAAACATCAAACATGATGGAGGGTGTGTCATAAAAAAAAACATGCTTTTCCAAAGAAAAGACTATAGGCTAAGGTTAAAAGTTTTTTTAAAAAAAAATTTTGTCCAAATTTCTCAGAAGAACTCTAGTTAAAGAAAACACCTTTTTCTCCAAAAGTAATGTGATGCCCACTCACAGCAAGGAGCATTCTGGAATTACCTCTGAATCTGTTCAATACTCCCTTTTCTTCATTCTGCCAGTTCACAAAATGGGTGGCCAGAAGGCCTATCTAAGCTAAAAAAGCATCCAGGTGTGATCTGTTTGGCTATGTTGGCAGAGCTTGGGCTCCAGGTAAATCCAACCTCTTCAAAGAAACAAAGAAAAGTAAGTGGCCAGCTACGTAGTTTGAGGGGCATATGTCCTTAAAACTCTATACAGTTTGAAAAATACTCTCATGCAGATGCAAGCACCACCCTCCTGTGGAAAATGTTCATTAAGTATGGACTATCCGTGCATATTAATAAGGTGAAATTCAGATAGGCTTTTGATATAATTCCCATTTGTTATGAAGAGAGAACAAGAGCAAGAGTGAGGGCAGCGAGGTGGGGTGGGTGAGAAGGGAGAGCAGAGAATGGAATGATATAACTTATACATTGGAAATTTTGTATGAAGCTAAAAGAACATTATTTAGTGAATTTCCCAGTTGACCACAGAAATCTGTCATGTATTTTAAGGTTTAGGAGGCCAAAACTTTGGGCGATTATTAGGTCATAAGGGCAGTGCCTTTGTGAATGAATGGCATTGTGCTCCTATAAAAGAGTTCTGGGAGAGATCTTTTTTCTTTCTCTCCTGTGTGAACACATTGAGACTATAACCTCTATATTTCAGAAAGTAGGCAACAAACCCAGCCACAGGATCTTTCGTCATCTTGATCTTGGACTTCACAACTTCAGAACTGTGAGAAATAAGTTTCTGTAGTTTTTAGGTACCCACTATAATATTTTGCTCTTGCAGCATGAATGAACTAGCAAAATAGAGTCAAGTCCATAGTCATTTGGCCTTTTTTTATGGAATGTAGAAAATCCTTCTCTGCTTTCATCAGGCCAAAATGGAAGACCATCTATCCTGAGAGCTTGGAGCAGCCAACATTGTGGTTAGCTTAGGTAACAAAAGCTGCCAAAAAAAATCAGTGCTTTTCAGTACTGGGAGATTCTGAACCTTAACCTGCATAGAAACTTATGCCTTTCTTGCAGGACCACTTTAAACATCTGTCTTGAACACTATCACATTTACTAGTGAGAAATTGCTTCTGCCATCCCTTGGAGATGCACATGCTGGAATGATGTACTTTTACCTTATGGAAATTCTATTCCAATTTTTTTATTTTCTCAGTGATAATAGCAGAGATAGGGAAGAAGCACTGGAGGCTGAGGAAAGAGAGATCATATAAAATCATTATCTAAGTTAGTGAGAGCATGGGTAGATCAGGAAATTCATTTTTATTTATTTATAGCATTAGGAAATAATTTGCAGATCCTGATCATGATTTTAAATTAATTGTATTGGTGGTGTATTTTTTTCTTTAGCTTCATTTAGTTGCATGGATTTAGATGCGGAAAAGGCAAAGAGTAGGGATTAACTGGTGTTAGGATTTATTCCCAAAATTTATCCTGAAGTATTTTCAACATATGCAGAGTTTCTAACAGCATGACTCAAACTATGTTTCTAGAATTTTTCTGAGCTTCATTGTCACTTATCCAAAGAGTTTCAGATCTCTTTCTCTCCCAGCCCCCCAACTCCATCTTCCTTTCTTCCTCTTTTTCTTGCAAACCGTATCTAACAAAGTGCTCATCACAATTTTAAAATAATCTGTTTCTTTGTTTGGTTGTCACTCTCCTTCCATAAGTTTTTAATCTAAACCACTAGGAATATGCATCATTTTTTGTTCACTGCTCTATTCCCAGTTCCTAACACACAATGTCTGGCACATACTAGATACTCAATACTGTATATATGGAATTACTAAGTGAATGAAGAAATGTGTATTAGAAAAAAAAATCAAGCCATGGTTTATATTACACAATTCATTGGTCATGAAAGACTAAATAAATGCATTTTTATTATCGTTAGTTGTAAGCACATTATATCATAGTTTCTGCACCTGAACTGCAATCAGGAATACAACCAATTATCCTATCGTTTCTGTGACCTCTTCTCCTTCACCATTATAAAAATATTGCATAAACAACCAATTATTCACTGGACATGAAGCAGTTATCTAAGTTATTTAAATTTTGAAGAATCTTGAAATACAAACTTTTTAGCAAAATTAAGATGCAAATTTACTTCCATTACGGTAGAGAATTCTGATTTAACATAGGCTGGCCTACCAGGTCCCTCCTATTTCAGCCCCACCAACTGCAGATTAAACAATCATCCTTAGCTATTTTTCTTGTCAGGTATCCAAATTCAACTCCTAGATTAAAGCTGCAGCTGACTCCTCCAAATTGGCATCTTCTTATGGTGGATAAAACTTGGAAGCTAGGGAACTTTTTGCATACTTTCCGATTTGAACCTAATTACTTTTATTTGCCAATCTTTTTCTTTCCTGAATTTTCCCTTTAATTCTGTTTTTCTTTTCTTGCCTTTCTATTAATCTCCATTGTTTCATAGATATCTTAAGAGTAATATTGTTTTATTTCATTTTTTTGCCTTTTCAGATACTAAGATATTAGTCTCACTATTCTTCAAATATTTTTATCTAGACCTTCTATTAGTATTAACAAAATCGAGCATTTCAAAAAATAGGTTTGAAATATTTTCTATCAAATATAAAAATGATACATTTACAAACATAACTGGGGAAATTTAATTATTAAAAATGTAATCCTATTCCACTCTTTAGTTTCTGAAATTCCTGTTAAATGTGTTTTTCAAACAGCTTTAGAGAAAGTTCCTGATGTAGTAAATAAAATATTAGTCAGCTTTGTGTCACTATAATGAAACAGTCTATTTAAAAGAAAAAAAAGGTTTATTTGAGCTCATGGTTCTGGAAGTTTAAGGCCAAGATTGAGCAGCCTCATTGGTTTGGGCCTCTGATAAGAATGGTACATCATGTAGGATTGTGTGTCAGAGTGAATGGTCTCATGTTGATCCTGAAAGCAGAGAAAGAAAGAGTCCAGGGTCCCACAGTCTCATTTGGAGTACATTTCCCCAAACCCTCAAGCACTGCCTCCTCAAAGTCCTTAACATCTTCAGATACCGCCACCTTGTGTACTGAGCTTTATACATGGACCTTTGGAGGACATGCAAGTTACTCCCAAACTATAGCAAATAATGAACATTTTGTTGTTAACAAAGATGTGACACTCTGTCATTATCATTATCATTAGTGCTATAATGAGATTATTGAAGATTTAAGACACAAGTCTGGGCAACAGAACATGTTGAATTCATCTGAAATTTCCTTTCAAAAGCATTGTATGATGTGAATTTTCTTTCTAATTTTCACTTTCTTCTACTGGATAAAGTGAAACTATTTTCCAGCAGTTTAGTTAATAAAGGCTTGCTCCCTTCTTTTGTTTCTAGAGTAAATGAAGCTGGATGTATACTTTGGCTCAGTTATCCATCATGATTCATGTAAGAGAAATTTTAAAACCAAACTCATCTAGATAATTGCTCATAATCTCTATTCCCTTTCATATGTGGACACAGTCTATAAAATATTTCAGAAGGGATTATTTATTTCATTTTAAAGGAGCTGATTCCCAGGATAAATTTAATAAAAGTGATTTGTCATCGCCATTGATTCATGGTAAGTGGCTATCCTGGATGCTTGGCTCTTTGGTTAGACTTTAAAATTATGTGGAACTTATGATTGTTACCTTCAGTAGTTTATTCATTGAAATATAGCAGAAGGAGACTTTTCAAAATCAAATGGATGTTTCAGAAACAGTAATGGCTTAAGCAAAGATTTTTAGATATTTAAACTAAATAAGGGGAAAGATGTGTTTGGGTCATGTCTTCATGAGAAATATGTCTGGAATAATTATTTAGAATTGTGAACCCAAATAGGTTTTGTTTTATAACTCTTAAATTGTTGAAATGATTATATTCTGAAAAAATGTATGTGAATTTGACCAAACACTTCTCACCTTTAAATTTTAATCCTCTACTTCATATGATTCTAATTCATTTTGGCTTATTAAATCAGTAAAGGGCCTAAATAGTGCATGAGTCTGTACTGTACTGTTCTTGTTCAATCTCCACAGTAAGCAATAGGTTGTAGGGTCCTTGTAGGATTCACAATGACAAAAATTTGCATTTTCTGTAGGCTGAAGAAGTCTTGCAAGATCCTGGCAAGCAGGAAAAACAGGTAAGGATGCTTTTTATTGCTAAATTAGCTCTCTTACTTCAGAAAAGGAAGGCTGAGAATATTGATTCTTTATGTAATCTCCTTCATAGAATTTAAGGGGCTAGAGAACTAAATGTAAACTTAAAATTACCAGAGGAGAAGGATTATGGAAAGATGAAGGATTTGGAATTGCCAAGTGTCTATCCCCACATGCAAAATCTGCCCATTTTGGAAAATTCAGGCTTTTAATTTCCAGGGAAATGAGTTAGTTACTAAATTATGGTTAATTTCAGGCAATATCAATTTCTTCATTTGGCAACAGCTATGTACCCTCCAAACCCTAGCACTGGCCCCATAGCAAGCAGTCATGCACATATTCCTGGAGTAGCTAGCATGCAGCCTGTGAAATAAAGACTTGGAAGTAAGAACCCTTTCCTCAAAACACTTGGTATATTAATTTTCCATTACTATAAGAAAACCTGAAATAATCAGCTTATAAAGAGAAAATGTTTATTTTACATCACAATATTGGAGATTTAAATCCGTTGTCATCAAATCTTCTGCATTTGGACAAATGGCAAGTCAATATATCATGGTGAAAGTACATGGCAGGGCATGCTTCTAATAACGTGGTAGCCTGGAAGGAAAGTTAGTGACAGGAAAGGACCACTGTCCCAATATCCTCTTCAAGAACATGTCTTTAGCGATCTATCCTCCTCTTTTTTGGTCTTAACTTTTAAAGGTTCCATCACTCACAATGGCTCCAGTGACCGAGGATCAGGCCTTCAACAAATGGGCTTTTAAAAGACACTTATGAAAATCATAATATTGTGTTACTGTTTTCTGATCACTGATTGCTTTGTTTTTTCACAAATGTCCATATACAGAGCAATTAATCATTGTTGTTGGACCCATCCTGTTTTTACAAGCATTTGACACTGTAATTGAAATAGCTTCTAAGATCTTTTAAGGGCTAGTTCTCAATAGCTTTTTAAATCTTTCTTTCTTTCCTTAAGAGATAGGTGTTAGATAACAGCATTTTATAGTAACCACACATATGTGGGAAATTTTAAAATGATGCCTGACCAGGGCAAGGTGCAAACTCAGAAAAAATCTAAGGGCTAAGTTTTTACCAAAGTAGACATTTAGCACAAATACTGTCTAAATCTGTATTTTTAAAAAGCTAAACAAAACAGCACCATTGACTGAAACAGCCAATGCTGGGAAAGGGGAAGAATCTGACTTCCAGAGTTTTGACAGTATGAGATTCAAATATTAATTTTCAACACAGAAAAATGTCACAAGGTATTCAAAGAAATAAGAAAATATGGTTAAACCAAAAGAGGAAAATAACCTACAGAAACTGTCACTGAAAGAGCTTGATACCAGTTTTATTAGATAAATACTTTAAAAATAACAATTGGAAAGATGCCTGCAGAAATAAAGGAAGATGTAGAGAAATAAAGAAATTTATGTATCATTAAAATATCAATAAAAACAAAAATCTGAGAAGAAAATTGTAGGATAAAAAGTAAAATAATTGAAAAAGAAAATTCACTTAGAGTAATCAAAGGCAAATTATAATAGGCACAAAGGAGGATCTGTCAGTGTCACCATAACAAAATAAAAATTGGTAAGTCAGTAGAACAGAATAAAATATTAAAGCAAGATTAAGAAGCCTAAGGCATTTGTGGAATAACAATGAGTGGACCGATATATGTATAATAGGAGTTCCGAAATGAGAAGAGAGGAAGGAGAGATAATATTATTTATACAATGATAATGTGAGGGTTCAATATTTCACTCTGAATAATAAACAGTAATAACTAGTTAAGCAGAAGTTAAATAGAGAGATAGAAGAATTAAACAACATGACAAAGCAAAAGCTCTCATAAACATATAGCAAGCATTATATCCAATAATAAGGAACACATTCTTTGCAAGTGTACATAAGGCATTCTCCAAAAAAGATCATTTTTTAGGTCACAGATTAATCCTGCACAGATTTTAAAAGACAGATATTATGCACAATATCTTCTCTAAACTTAATGAGGCAAAATCAGAAAGATGTAACTAATGGAAAACTGGAAAATTCAAAAATTGTTAACATTAAACAGCACATTCTTAAATCACCAACAACACATTCTTAAAGGATAAAAAAGAATAAAAATTCACAGGTAAAATTAGAGAATACTTAGAGAGTGACAAATGAAAACAAAAACCATGAGTTGTACATTTATACCTATAAATAATTTTTTCAAAAAAATCTCAAATTAGAAATATGTCATTAAAGTTTAAGGAATTAGAAAAAAATAAATTCAACCTGGCAGAAAACAAGGTAATATTAACATTAGAACTGAGACATTTGAAATAGAAAACAGAAAAGAAAAAAGAAAAAAATAAATAAAGACAAAATTATTCTCACAAAGACTCATAGATTTGACCAATTTACATAGGTTGACTAAGATTAAAAGAGAAGACTCCAGTTAACACAATCAGAGATTAGGGTGTACTGCTGATTCTGCAGAAGTACAGAGGCAAATAAGAGAAAAATTGTATGCCAACATTTTCAAAAACCTAGCCAAAATGGACAAATTCCTGGAAAAAAACTAATCTTTTTAATAGCAATTCATAAAGAAATATAAAAATTGAATATACCTATAATAAGTAAGAGTATTGAATGAGTAATAAAAAAAATCAATAAAAATTTTCAACTCCCAACAAAGAAAAGCCATGAGCCTGATGCCTTCACCAGTAACTTCTACCAAACACTGAAAGAACTGAAATTAATCCTTTTTATGCTTTCCCAAAAAATTAAACATAGAAGACTTATGAACTCATTTTATGAAGCTGACATTACACTGATATCAAAGCTTGAAATGGCTGTCATTAAGAGAAATGACAGACCAATAACTCTTTGAACCCTGATTTAAAAGTCTGCAGAAAATGCTAATAAACAGATTTGAGTGGTATATTGAAAGAATTATTCACCTGCTTCAACATACGAAAAGGAATCAATGTAATATACCACATCAGCAAATTGAAGATGAAAAAGGATTTTTAAAATATGATTATCTCAGCTGATGATCTATATATTATAAAAAATACAAAATAGTATTTCAAAATATTCAACCCCACTTCATGTATAAACACTAAGCAACCTACAAATATAATTACCTTAATATAATTGAATATGTATATACAAAATGCACATCAAACATAAACTCAATGATGAAAGACTGAAATAATTTTCTTTAGGATCAGGAAAAAACAAGGATGCCCACTTTTACTATTTTTATTCAACATAGTACTTAACTTTCTAGCAGCAGCAAAGCAAGAAAAAATAAGTCATCCCTATAGCAAGGGGAAAGTAATATTTTCTTTGTTTACATGTGATATAATTTTTTCATGGAAAATCCTAAGAATTCACACACATACGCGCACACACACACACACACACATTGGTAATCTCAAACTAAGCATGATGGTGCATGCCTATAACCCCAGGACTTCAGGAAACTGAGACAGAAATATTGCAATTTCAAGCATTTTGGCCCAATTAGGGACTTAGCAGCACCCTGTCTCAAAACATACATACATACACACATACATACACACCTATATACATGCAAACATGGATACATATTCATAAATGTACTAGGGATTTATCTCAGATGTAAGGCCTTGAGTTCAGTCTCTCATACCACCAAAAAGAAAAGTAAATAAATCTCATAAATTCATCAAAATAGCAGTATACAAATTGAAGAGACAAAATCATCTACATTTTTACAGACAGATAACGAACAATAGAAAAAAGAAAATGAAAAAATAATTCCATTTATAATACTATCACAAAGAAAAATTTGTAGGAAATGATTCAAAATTCTATTACAAATATCATAAAACATTGTTAAAATAAATTAGAGACAAATGAATGCAAAGTAATACCATCTGCATGAATTGAAAGACTTGATATTGTTAAAATACCATTGCTGCCCAAAGAGACCTACAGATTCTATGAAATAGCTTTCTTAATCTCAAAATGATTTTTTTTCTTGCAGAAATAGAAAAGTCATTTCTAAACTTTATAGGGAATTTCAGGGGATCCTGAATAGCCCAAGCAATCTTGAAAAAGAAGGCCAAAGCTTGAGGACTCACACTTCTGGTTTCAAAATTAACTATAAATTAACTATAAAAATACTGCAATTTCCTCAATGTGGTAATGGTATAAAGATAGATACATTTTCAGAATATAATAGAGATCCTCAAAATAACCCCTCCCATAAATGAATAAATGATTTTAGAAAAAAGGGTCCAACATCATTCAGTGGAGAAATGAATATCTTTTCAATGTTGGAAAAACCAAATATCTATATGTAAAAGAATGAAGATGAACTTTTGCTTAACAATGTGTACAAAATTTAACTTAAAATAGGTCAAAGACTTAAAACATTATGTAAACCTATAAAACTCTTGGAGTTAAACTGGGAAAATCCTTGTGGCCCTGAATTTATCTATGGTATCTTATATGTGACACCATAGGCACAGGCAGCAAAGGAAAAAGGCAACAAATGGGGCATCATGAAAATTTTTTAAAATTTGTGAATCAAAAGATAGTACAGAGTAACATAGAAACTCCCAGAATGGGATATACTATTTGGAAATCATACATCAAATAAAGAATTAAAATTCCTGATTGAAAAGAGGATTGTAAAATACAACAACAATAACAATAAAAATGATTTTTAAATGGCCCATGAATTTTAATCATCATTTCTCTTAAAATGATACACATACTTCCCATAAGGATATTAAAAGGTACTTTACAGTACAAATCATTACGGAAACTGCAATTTTTAAAAATTTCACACTCTTCAGAGGTACTAACCCTTAAGAAAAAACAAGGATGGAAGAAGAGAAGGATGAACAGAGTGAGGGAGGAAAGGAGGGAGAGAGGGAAGGAAGAAAGGAAGGAAGGAAGGAAAGGGGGGGAAGGGAGAAAGGAAGGGAGGGAGGGAGGAGAGGGAAAAAACAAAATAATAAATAATGATGAGTTTGTGGAGAAATTGGAACTCTTGTGCCCTATTGATGAGAATGTAAAATGGCGCATCTGCTATATAAATCTGTATGGTGGTTGCTCAAAAAATTAAAAACAGAATCGTCATATGGTGTGGCAGTCTCACATCTGAGTATGTATCCCAAGCACTGAAAGCCAGGTTTGAAAGAGGTATTTGTACACCCATGTTTATACCAGCTTCATTCATAATAGCTAAAATGTGCTAGAAACTCTATTGTCTATCAACAGATGGATGAAAAAAATGTGTGATTTAAATAGATATTTTACAAAATAATATATACAATTGCCCAAATATGTGAATGAAAATGCTTGACAACACAAATTTTCAGGGAAATGCAGTTCAAAGCAACAATGTAAAGCCAGGCATGGTGGTGCATGCATATTCCCAGCATTCAGGAGGCTGAGGCAGGATGATTGCCATGAGTTCGAGACAAGACTGGGCTACATAGTGAGCTCAAGGCCAGCCTGAATTACATAGTGAAACCCTGTTTCAAAAAAAGAAAAAAAATGTAATGTATTTCATTCCAATTAGAGCAGCTTTCATCAAAAAGAAAAAAATTACAAATGCTAGTGGGTATGTAGAAAAAGGGCAACTCTTATACACTGTTGATGGAAATGTAAATTACCACAACCGTTATAGAAAATTATATGAATATTTCTCAGAAAAATTATAAAGAACTTCGACATGATCTAGCTACTGCAATCCTGCATATGTATCCAAAGGTAGTGCAATTAATATATCAAAGACATATCTACGCTACCATGTCTTTTGAAGCACTATTAACAATAGCCAAGATTTTGTATCAACCAAGGTGTGCTTATTCACGTATGAGTAGATGAGCGACATTTGGCACATATACATAATGTTATTTAGCCCTAAAAAGTGAAATCCTGTCATTTGCAGCAACATGGATGGTACTGAAGGAAATTAATATTACATGAAATAAGCCTGGCACTCATGTTCCCACTTGCATATTGAAGAAAAATGTTGATTTTACAAAAGAGGAAGGAGAGGAAGGATGGGAGAGGGTTGGATAATGAATTCCAAAATGCAATTAGATGAAAAGAATAAGTGTTAGCTCTCTACAGCATAGTAGGATGTCTTTGGTTAACAGCTATGTATTATATACTTTATAAAGAAGTAGAAGAGCAGATTTAAGTTTCCCAAAACAAAAAATGATAAATGTTCACTGAGATAGAAATAATTTATAAATATGCTTCATTATAAATATGTGAGTGAATCAAAAACTATACCTCAAAAATTTCAACAATTGAAGTAATTTTGAATGAAAAATGTGGCACATACGTCATGGAATGTTAATGAGCTAAAAACAGAAGGAAATTCTAACAAGCTTCAATGTGAGTGAACCATGAAGACAGTATACTAAGAGAAAAAAGAAATCACTAAAAATAAATGACATTTTATTCCAGTAATAAGTCACTAATAAATTAACATAAATACAAAATTCTTAATTGTTTTCATTGGCACAGCCTCAGAAATTTATGCATATATAACAATATTGAGATTGTGATTGTGCATAAAACAAGATTGTGTAGTAATATCAGATGTCTCTTTTATATTAAAAAACTATACTGGGTAAAATGGTGGGAGAACATTTATAGTGAATTAAAAACATCAAGGTTTATATAATGTTTCAGATCCCATCAGCCTTAAAAAGAAATTCTGACTTGTGTTATTACATGCAGTTCTGGCATGTATTCTCACAGTTAACAATCCTAACACATCTTATTTGCAGTTACCTTAAATTCATTCCACAGATTTTAACAATTAACTAGCTGGATAGATGTACTCTTAAAAAATGTATTGTAACTATTGAAAATTTATCCCTTTAGTAACTTGATGACCAGGTAAATCACTTCCATTTTACCTATATGCATGTTCATCCCTTTTCAAACACTGACGGCCTTGAGTTTCCTAAAAGAAAGGGTTTTTTTCTTTCTTTCTTTGAAGCCATTGGTTTTGTTTATACTTCTACCTCAACTATCCTTTGTTTAGATATGAACATGGTCATAATTTCCATTTCTCATTCTTCTACAAGTCACTCCCACCAAGTCACTACCAAGTCCTCATTCCCACAATTGTCTTGCTTTTTCTGATTAATTACAGATATTTTACCTTAAACCATATAATTCTGCTTACTTTTTTATAATCTGTTGTCCAATTAGATCAGAGGCAGGAACTTCATTCCATATACCTCTTATCTTATACAGTGAGAACAGGGACTCGAGTGATTTTTTTTCTTTCTTTTTTTTGTCTGGTACTGGGAATCGAACTCAGGGCCTCACACTTGCCAGGCAGGCAATGTGCAGCGGAGCTACATTCTGGCCCAAGAATGATTTCTTTGAATAAATTGAGAGGCATAGAAAACAATAACATGACAGGAGGTTATCTTTTCCACCTGCAAATATTTCAGAGAAAAGGGCACTTCTTGACTACCAGGAATATGAACTTTTTTTTTTTTTTTACATAAGACTTCATTAAAACTTATTCAGTAGAAAAGAGTAATTCAAGTGAAAGGAATGCCTTTCAGAAATGTGAAATATCTTCAAGAGCTGAAGTAGGGGTTTGCAGTATTGATGACTGACAATGTTACAGATGGGACCTTTGCATAAGACAGTGAATGAAACAGAACCAACTGCAATAAGCTAGCTCATTTGCAGTTTGTTGTTTTCATAAAACATACCCATCAATCAACTGAAACCAGCTGCTCAATTTTCAGAAGCTAGGGCTGAAATTCTTTGCTGAAGAGGATAATAAACTCAAGACAAAAATATGTGTGAGCCTATAATTCAGAATCACTCTGATAAGCTTTTATTAAATGAGCAGAGAATAAATTTTTTTTCCATTTTACTTTTCAATTCATCCAGGGTTTTAATAACCTTCACAATTTAGGGGAAAAAAAATCTTGATTTTTGTGAATCCTTCATACTCTGTTTCTCATATGTGAATTTTTTTAAAGCAATTCCAAGGAGATTTTTCTTTCAAATTAAAAATGCAAGTTTAATCACAAGAACACATGTCAGTACTTGTACCCATTTTACTCAATCCATGCCTATAAATAATTTTAAAGTACATATTTTGCAGGCCCTTATAACTCAATTACAGTTACTTAGTCTTCTCATGACTCCTTAAGTATGTCCCCACCACTTTCAGTGTTCTTTACTGGATTTTTTTTATCATATTCTAGATTTCTTAGGGATTTAGAATTTTCAAAATAATTTTCTATGGCCAATTCGTGTGCTCAGAACAGCTCAGTGATCCTTTGTGTAACATACAGAATTTTGGCCAACTTTGTAAGTGATGTTTCAGCATAGTTTTAACTCTAAGAGTCTGCCATATAAACTGACTTTTCTTACCCACAGTTTGTCTGAATAAAAATTACAGTGTCGGTTCTGTGCCTTACTCCTTATTTATATGTTGTAATAAATGTATCTGGCAAATGCATTCAGATCCAAAAGAAGCTTATTTCTTCACCCCAGACTTGGATTAGCCATACATTAGCCACTTTCTCTGCCTTAGATCAATCCCTACTATCAGAAGACACCTTATTTAGTAGCACTAATGGGACATCTAGATTTGCATTTTTCTTAAGCTAAGTCACTCTGCAATGTTGATGGCACATGATCTAAAACTGGTCAAATTATGTTCATTTCAATGCATAGGGTGCAGATTCTTTGTCTGGCTAGGCTCTATTTTAGAAATGGGTTAGTTTTAGAAGTACTATAAATGGCTCTACTGAAGTAGGTCTGAACTTTTTCCACAAGATTTGTTGATATGAAAGGAGAATGCAAAAGTGGGTTTTGAATTAGTATTGTATTTCTTTTACTAATTTAACATCTACAATGTGACAAAATAATTTTGATGTAAAATAAATCATGCCATTTCTACACTCCAGAAGTAAAATACAAAGGAAATACAGACATAAAAGCAGTAAATAAGAGTAATATGCAAAAGGCACATACAAAAGTAAATAGGCATTTCAGAGGATGTTCCATTAGTGTAGTGTGAAATTTGATGCTTATATAACATTATATAAATAATCCATACAGAGGGAAATCTATTAAAATATGAAAGTATTAAATATATTAACAAATATATAAATATATAAAAGTACATAGAAAATTTGCTGACTAGAAAACTGTCCTATCTGTTCTGTGGTCATTCATTGATACTCAGAGATTCTAAATAACAAAAGAGCCTGGATATCAGTTGGAATCTCCTCCAGTGGGTCATAGATATTATAGATTAGTTCAATGTCCCTCAAATGTTAGTTTCTCTAAGAGCAACCTGGAAGTTTGTTAAACATATATTTCAGTATGTATCTACAGATGTTCAGATTCAGTATGTGTGAGTTGGAATAAGAAGTACACATATTAAAAGCACCACAAGACACCTTCATTCATACCACACTTTTGGTTAGGCAAGTAGAATCCATGCGCTAAGTACTAAAGTTAGAGGATCTTCATGCTTTGAAGTTCCCTTATCAAAACTTTTTAACCACCCCTTCCAGGCTTTGGAACAGCTGAACTGGCAGTGTAAGACATTTCGGAAAGCATTGGGCTTTGTTCCCAGTTTCTCCTCAGGGTTCTCACCATCTTCTTCCACAGTCTTGAGTTCAACACAAGACCCACAGACTTCAAGGGTTTATTCATATGGAATTGTCCTATGGGCCCACCATTTCTTCAATGGAATCATGTGAGATAATGCTGCCATACTAGAAGTGGCACATTATTCTAAAGTGAAACATCAGGCACTGGACAAGTACAACCCTCCAGGCTATCCAATGCCTTGACACATAACTTCGAGAAATGGGTAGAGTTGTACACTGGCTCTTCTCTGTTATGCCCTTGACAGAGATGGTGGCAGGTAGCCTCTGCCTTGAGTCCCTTACCACTGGAACCCAAAGAAGACTTCTCATTTCCTCAACCAGCTAGGTGCTATGAGTCAGATGGTGGTGTGTGCCTGTAATGTCAATATTCTGGGAGACTGAGGCAGGAGGATGGGAAGTTGGAGCTCATCTAGGGAAATTTAGCAATTTAGAGAAACCCTTTCTCAAAAATTAAAAAATAATGATGGGAGCAGCTGTGGATGTATCTCAGTATGAAGGACCTGGGTTAAGTCCCCATTACTAAAATTAAATAAATAAATAAATTCAACATATTTTAAGTCAGGATTCATCCATTTATTCAAAGAATAAATATTTTGTACATACCTCCATTGTGTCAGATATTACACACCAGTCACTGAAGTTAGAGAAAACCATCAAATAATAAGAATAATAAACAATTATAAACAGGAACAAGTTTAATAATAAATGAACCACAGGCTTTTATCTTCTGCAGGGATATCTGTCTCCTCTATTGATTATGATGGCAAGAATTTTTGTCAGGATTATTGAATAGATGAAAGAAAGATGATTTGATGCTTCTAGAATTAAAAAAGAAAAGTTTATGTCAAGCTAGGGAAGGATCATGAAAAAGTTATCTTAAAGTTACTCTCTAATTTTGAACTACAGATAGCAAATTTGTGCAGAGTGCATCCCCATTGGACTGTAAACTTCTTGCCTCAGTTTTAAGAGACAGATCTCATTGTTGAGAATCTGTATAATATTCCATCCATGAGCTACAGATTCTCTCTAAATCTTGTCCTTGTTACCAACAGACCTGTACTCAAAACCTGTACAGAGGATGCTCAGTGAGTTGTTTGTCTGTGTGTTATCCTAGACAAATCTCATCATTTTAGAAAAGTAATTCATTAGACTCATATGTAAGTTCCCATAACCCATCTTGTTTGAACCTGAGACAGTGTATACTGAAAAATTACAACAATTCATGTTCTTATTACCATGTTTTATTTGGCATGTGTAAAATTAGCTTCTGAACTTAACATCATAATCAAAAACATTAATTCATATTATCATAGACCTTTGAAGTCAATTACCAATCTACATTCAGTAGTTTGCTAAAAGAGACCATAGGGTTTGAGGAATGTTGACTTTATCTTCATTGATGACTTATTTAGGTAAGAGATGTACACTATGAGATAAAAATTTTAATATCATTGAATTTGACAAGTTTTCTTTCAATAATTTTTTGAAGGTTAAGTTTGTCAATTTGATTAGTTTGGGAAGTTCCTTGGGGACTAGTAATGTACACACTTCTGGGTATATGTGGGTGAGTCTTGGAGACAAGACCTTGGGTACTATATTTGGTCCCTGGCCCTTCCTGGCTGTTCTTATTCCCCTGCTCTACTTCCCTGTCACCATGAACTGAGAAAATTTGCTTCACCGCTTCAGTGTCGTAATCACATTACATATTTTAGATGGGAGGAAACATAATTCTAGGAAAATTGAGAATCTTGGCAAACCTACTGTACAGAAGCGACTAAGGTATTTAAATTAATTTTTTAAACCAGAAAATTGGCTGGTTTCTTTGCCAAATTCCATCAACTTGACGAAACTTGACTTTACACAGCCCAGTTTTAAGCATGAGGAAATTATAAATGGAAACATATTGGGTCCTATGATCATGGAGAAGGCACTTTTTCCTGCAGAACTGAGTGGGAGATTGATCTCTTTCTTTGGTTCCCCCTTTTTGATAAAGAATTTAAATTTACTATATTGTAACCAATAGTTAAAAAATTTATGTAGCCTCAGTGAAAAGTGTAATGCTTCATAACTACATAATAGCTTCATCAACAAATAAGAGTCTGCTTCCTGCAGTGAAGCCACAAATATGTTGAAAGGCCCCAGCTTTCTGCAGGATGTACAAAGATTTCTGTTCAAGCCACTTTTGGACCGTTTTCCTTCTTTGTGGTGGCAGTGGTTGTCTGGCTGCATGGGTGTACATTTAAAATACATCTTACAGATTTTTAAATAATGCCTTCTTCAAGAGAAAGGGAAAACAACTTTTCCTATGCTATAAGTACTTAAGGCACTTCTCTGATGACTTATTGGTTCTCTTATTTTTCTTTAGCAACTAAAGATTGATTAAATAGTGATAAAAGGGGGATTTTTAAAGAAAAGTAGAAAAATATCTGAAAATTTTTATCATCACATTTATTTAACAGTCATTTATTGTGAATTTCTTAAAATCTTTGATAGTCAAGGTAAGATCTAACCTGGAATTATTCATACTGAATTAAAAGAAGCCATACTCATTTATCTTGGATGTGTTGCATTAAGTGATATTAGATCTATATCATTTATTTGTTCACTCTTAATTTCCTTTTGATATAGTTAGTCATGGTGTGTTCCAAACTCTAAATCACTATACTCTCTTAAAAAAATTCTTCTAGGTCAGACTTTCTAGAGGGCAGGTGTCTTGAGGATTTTCATGACCTACTTATACTGATTAGAAAATTAGATGATGACTTTGGCAAATTTTCCCTGGAGAGTCTCACTCTGATCTGTGTCTTTCATTGCTCTTTGGGTCTCTATTAAAGAAAACAAGCTTAATTTGTTCTTTTTCATTTCAGTATTAAGTTTCACATTCTTCAGTGAAATTATGTAAAGGATAATGTTAATATGTTATCAACAGTTTTTTATGGTACATCACTCTACCTCTAAGATAGATATTTAAATAAATCAGTATGCTTTTTCTAATCTCCTTAGTTTATTATGAGATCCCATTTTTTTTTCATCTACTAAGTATGAACCACTGTATGTACTACTTCTTCTCTAGACAAGAGTGTAATTTAATCATACTGGAAAAATAGGCTACTTTCTGGAAAAAAAAAAAGCTAAGATTTCATAGGTAAAATCAAAGATTTATTGAAATTATTTATCTTATGCCGAAACTCTTACATGTGATTTTAAAACTGTTAAGAGTAATTTCTTTATCATCTGTAAGGAAGTTGCTTGATTGTAGAGCTCCTTTATTTTAGTGAAATTATTATATATTAATGATCTAAACTACACAATTATAAGCATGTTACTATTTTGTATTATTTTACAAAATTCTAAGGCCATCCTCTTCTTCATTTCCAAACAAAATAATTATAATCTCTCATTTTTTCTAATGTTTGGATTACTAGTAACATACTCTTTTGTTTCATTTTCATGTTTTTTGATTACTTCTTCATTTGCAAACCTCAGTTCTTGTCGAATACTGGGATAAGAGAATCTACTTCACAGTAAACTCCAATGTACAAATTTTAATCTCTCTATATATCTTTAGCTTACTAGTTTTTAAATCTCACCTTTGCCTACCACTTTACCCCCTTGGATAATCTAGCAAAAGAAATAGGCAATATCTTGGCCACTCAATTAAAAAACTTTTATGAATTTGCAGAGAATATAAGTAATAAATGTGATCCTTCAGATTTATAGGAAAGCTAAACTCTCACAAAAATCTTATAATCTAGAATTAATATATGGATTATTTAATAACAAAAATGATTTTAGGGTCAAGAAGGTCTTTGATGCTGAAATCTTTGAGATAGAAAGTTTACTGCCTTAGTAGACCTGCCTTTCTGAGGGTCATTATTTCATGAGAAGGTCACTGATGACACTGCTAGAATTTACCCCTCCTACTTACCACTTACTGCTCTATTCAATTCAGCCCATACCTAAGGAGCATTAACTATGTAGGAAGTTTGTGTACAAATAATCTCATCTAATAATCAACTCTGCAAAATATGTCATAATTACTGCAAATTTACATGAGAAAATAAAAATTGACAGGTGTTAACTTTTCCAAGGTCACACATCCAGTATGTAGCCAAGTTGGAACTGAATCCTGAGCCCCATGTGACTACCAACTCAGAGTTCCACCCCTCTATGACCCACCGCATGTGCTTGATGAGTATGTCTTGTGTCATATCAGATCTGTCCTCACATCATTTCTTTTCCCTCCAGATACCATGACTATCTCTGGGAATTAAGTATTTAGTACGTCATTTTGTTTTAAAGACATAAAATTTTGTAGCAAAATGAACAAAAAAGATTTTTTAAATTCCCCCAGAATTTGAATTAACACAGATTTAAATGGTAAATATCAACTGTTATAATGTGACATCTGGGGTGAAATTTTGCCTAATTTTACCTTTTTCACTAAAATAAAAAAAAGAATAACAAAATAACAATCATTTGCAGGTTACATTATATTGCCTATTCTCAGGAGGTCTTCCTTAAGAAGTATATAGTTTATCCTTAGATTGAATTCTTCTGCTTAAGAGATTTTACTCATAAATATATGATTTAAAGCCAATTCTGTCACAGACAGAAAAGCTAACAATTGTAAGATTGTGTCTTGATACCATAAACCAGACTCAAAGCATTTGAAAAGCATTATAAAGTTTCAGAAACTTACCCAAATCTTTTGCCTTTACTGCCTTAATAACCCCGTGTTGTGGCAAATCTGTCATCTCAATTCCCAAGGAGCTACTATCATTAATAAAAGAATTAGAAGGATCATTATACAACAGAAGTGGGTACACATCCAAAGATTAATATTATCCTTTCAAAATTTTTATGGCTTCAAAAACATTTTTGTTTTGCCTGACGGATTTCACTTAATTGATCTATATTTGAAGTGAAAAAGTAGTTTAAATAATTATATAATGTTGATTACTAAGTGAAATTGCAAAATATTTCTTTGGAGATGCCAACTTTTTTCTTTGTTTTACGAATCCAGTGCAGCTCCCAGTTAAAGCATTCTGGCTTTTCTTTGAAAAGTACTTATTTGCCTCCTGACTAGAATCATGTGCTTTCAATTTCTTTTGCATTTTACCACTTACTTGTACAGCATTCTTTTATGGATGAACGACTGCCCGGCAAAATAGAAACTGAACCACAGTATGTAATTAAGTTCTTTGCACAATGGAAGTTAGTCATTGACACAATTAAACCACTAACTCGGATCCAGCACCAAAGGAATGAACAGTATAGCCAAGGATCACTTATTCCAACAAAACTTCCCTAAATCCTGAGAATGAAGGGTTTTCCTTGTTTTTTTTTTTTTTTTTTTTTTTTTTTTGGTAGAACAAGAAGAATCCAAAATAAATTCTCCTTCCAAACTGAAAAGGATTTTCTTAAATGGTATTTTATTCCTTTTATTTTTTAAATAATTTTAATTTACATCTCTGACACCTGAATTGAGATTTTAAAATATTGTTAACAAGATTTAAAAATTTAGAGATAAGTACTATTCAAAGCTTAGAAAAACAATCTTAAAGCATGACATGTATTTTAAAAAACAATAAATTCATGATATTTTATATAATGTATAACATAGCAATAAATACAATAAAATATATGGAATAGATAAATATATTTTAATACATTTCAGCTCTTTAAAATATAACACTTTTACTAACACAATTGTAGTGGGGGACCTCAACACCCCTCTTTCACAAATAGACAGATCATCTAGGAAAAAAATTAACAATGAAATTCTAGAACTGAGCCAAGCTACTGAATAAATAGACTTAAGAGATGTTTATAGAGTGTTCCACCCCACAAAATCAGAATACACATTCTTTTGGGCTACACCTGGGTCATTCTCCAAAATAGATCACATGTTAGCTCATAGGGCAATTCTAAGTAAATGTAAAAGAATTGAAGTTATCCCCTGTATATTATCAGACCATAGTGCAATAAAATTGGAGGTCAATAACATAAGAAACCACAGAACACCCACAAACACATGGAAATTGAATAACACTCTCCTGAACAACCAAAGGTTCACAGAGGAAATTAAAGAAGAAATTAGACAGTTTCTACAAGTAAATGATGATGCCAATACAACATACAGGAATCTGTGGGACACAGTGAAAGCAGTTCTACATAGGAAATTCATAGCAGTGAATGCCCATATTAGGACAACAGAGAGAACTCAGTTAACTAACCTAATGCAGAACTTCAAGCTCCTAGAAAAAGAAGAGCATAACAAACCCAAAGCTCATACAAGAAAGGAAATTATAAAGATCCAAGCAGAAATCAATGCAATAGAGACTAAGAGAATGATACAAAAAAAATCAATGAATCAAAGAGCTGGTTTTTTGAAAGAATAAATAAAATTGATAAACCTTTAGCCAACCTTACCAAAAAAAGGAAAGAAAAGGCTCAAATCCATGCAATTAAGAATGAAAAAGGTGAAGCCACAACAGATCCAGCAGAAATTCAGAGGATCATCAATACCTACTTTGAGAACCTGTAAAAAATGGAAAACACAGAAGAAATGGACAGATTCCTAGATACATACAAATTGCCAGAAGTTAAATGAAGAAGATATAGAAATTCGAAGCACCCCAATAACAGTGAGTGAAATTGAAAATGTAATAACAAATTTAGCAACAAAGAAAAGCCCAGGTCCTGATGGGTTCACTGCTGAATTCTACAAGATGTTTAAAGAAGAACTATAACCATTACTCTTTAAACTCATCAAGGAAATTCAAAGGGAATCAAGGCTTCTAAATTCTTTCCTGGAAGCAAGTGCTACTTTGATTCCAAAATCAGGGAAAGACCCAACCCAAAAAGAGAACTACAGACCAATCTCCCTAATGAACATAGATGATTAAGGCTATCTATGAAAAACCAACAGCCAACATCATACTAAATGGTTAAAAACTGAAAACTTTCATGCTAAATCAGGAACAAGACAAAGATGCCCACTATCACCAATCCTGTTCAATGTTGCTCTGGAAACATTAGCCATAGCAATTAGACAAAAGAAAGAAAGAAAAGGAATAAAGATAGGAAAGGAAGAACTGAAACTGTCATTATTTGCTGATGATATGATACTTTACATAGAAGACCCAAAAAACTTGGTCAAAAGCCTTCTAGACCTAATTGACAGGTTCAGTAGAGTAGCTGGATATAAGGTCAACATTCAAAAGACAATAGCCTTCTTATACACAAATAGCAGACCCACTGAGAGAGAAATTCGGGAAACAATTCCTTTTTCAACAGCATCCAAAAAAATGAAATATCTAGGAATCAACCTAACAAAGGAAGCAAAAGAATTCTACGATGAAAACTACAGCAATTTGAAAAAGGAGATCAAGGAAGATGTAAGAAAATGGAAAGACATCCCTTGTTCCTGGGTAGGAAGAACCAATGTAGTGAAAATGGCCATACTTCCAAAACTACTATATAGATTTAATGGAATGTCAACTGAAATTCCAACAATATACTTCATAGAACTAGAGAAAAAATAGAAAAATTCATTTGGAACAAGAAGAGACCTAGAATGGCCAAAGCAGTTCTAGGCAACAGAGACATGGTTGGGGGTATCACAATCCCCAACTTGAAACTATACTACAAACCTACTGTGATAAAAACAACATGGTACTAGCAAAGAAACAGACCCAAGGATCAGTAGAATAGATTAGAAGATGCAGAAACAATTCCAGACATACTCAGCCACCTTATCTTTGTCAAAGGAGTCTACCACTCTCATTGGAGGAAAGATAGCCTATTTAATAAATGGTGTTGGAAAAACTGGATTTCAACCTGCCAAAGATTAAAACTAGACCCATACCTATCACCATGCACTAAACTAAGATCAAAGTGGATTAAAGATAAAAATATTAAGACAGAAACACTAAATTTGCTGGAAGATAAGTTAAGTAGAACTCTCAATGACATTGGCATAGGAAAAGATTTTATGAACAAAACTTCAGTAGCATGGGAACTAGCACAAAGAATCAACAACTGGGACTTCATCTTATTAAAAAGCTTCTGCACTGCAAGGGAAACTACCAACAGAGCTAAGAGACAACCTACAATATGGGAAGAAATTTTTAGCAGCTGTACCTCAGACAAAGGTCTACTATCTAGAATATATAAAGAATTGAAAAAAATCAGACCCCCCAAATTCAAAGATCCAGTTCAAAAATGGGCATCTGAAATGAACAGACATTTCTCAGACAAAGAAGTAAAAACAGCAAATAAATATATGAAAAAATGTTCAACATCACTGGTCATTTGAGAGATACAGATGAAAACAACACTGAGATTTCACCTCACCCCGGAAAGAGTGGCTGCTACCAAGAAATCAACCAATAACAAAGTATGATGTAGGTGTGGGGAGAAAGGAACCCTTCTCCATTGTTGGTGGGAGTGCAGATTGGTGCAACCACTGTGGAAATCAGTATGAAGATACCTCAAAGAACTAGGACTACAGGTCCCATTTGACCCAGCTATTCCTCTACTGGGTATCTTCCCCAAAGAATCAATAGAATCATACCACAGTGATATATGTGCACCTATGTTTATAGTGGCACAATTTGTAATAGCTAAGGTTTGGAAACAGCCCAAGTGCCCATCAACTGGAAACTGGTTAAAGAATATGTAGTTTTTTAATAAAATGGAGTACTACTCAGCCATAAAGAATGACAAACTAGAGTCATTTATAGCTAAATGGATGAATATTGAGGCCATACTCTTAAGTGAAATAAATAAGGCACACATGTGTAAATACCAAATAGTTTCTCTAGTGTGAGAAACTGAGAGTGTAAATAAGGATGAAAATGATTAAAACAAATAATTGATAATTTGAAATAGGAAAAGTTTCAAAGGTGGAGGTGTGGCAGGAGGGGAAGGGGAAAGGGAGGAAAGGAAAAGAAAAATTATGAGAAAGAAAAAATATGGAAACAAACTCTATGTAAATAGGGAAGGGTGGTGGGGGTGAAGGCCGCACAGGTAATGGGGAAAAAAAATAAGAACTAAGATACATCATGTTCAGGTACAAACACCCAATAATAAACGTAAATGTATTGTGTACCTAAAATGTACCAATTAATATATAAATTAAAAAATACATGTAACACTAAGGTAGAAATTATTAAGGACTGCGCTACAAACGTTTTAACTTTTAATACAAAATCCAATTTCAAATTCATAGTCTTAGTTACTTTTCTCATTGCTTGGACAAAATACTCGACACCCACAACTTAAAGGAGGAAAGGTTCACATCACTCTGCAGTTTGTAGAAGCTTAAATCCAAAGTTGGCCAGATCTGAGGCAGAATAGCATGGGAGGGGTTCATCACAGAGAAGCAATACTCCATGGCAGGGCAGGCAGAAAACAGGAAGCAATGATCCTGTCTTTGGTCTTTCACTTTATATTCCATCTAGGCTGGAAGCCCATTGGTTGATGCCACTCACACACAGGGTGGAGCTTCTCATCGTCTACTCACAGAACTATGCACTATGCTAAACCCATTGGTGAAACCCATTTAGATATCACACACCTGTGATCCATCATCACACACCCCTGATCCAGCCACCTCCAAAGAGCTCCACCTATGAGTGCATGAGGCTTTGCAAAGATGTCTAGATACAAACCATAACAATAGTCATAGGTATAAGATTATTGATTAAAGTCATATAAATACGATTTATGAAGTCAGATAAAAACAAAAGAATAACAAAAGAAAAGAGATATTGCAAAGTTATGATAACATTTAGTGTTTCATTGAGTGCAATTCTTCATATAGTGAAAAAAAGATTCATGTAAAGATTGAATATGAAATAATATTTCAAAAATAATAATATTTTTGTTTTTAAGTGGCCAAAATAATTTTACTTGATATTTTTGCTCTAAAATTTCATTACATTAAGTAGAACATAAAAACTTGACCAAAACCAAACATGTAAAAATATGTGGTTAGAGAACTCCAAGGTATGCTCTAATAAATATTTCTGAATACATTTTCACCAAGCATTATTTTTTTCCTTTGATAAAATATCACAAATACTTTCTGGTTGATAGTAATTGAATGTGTTCATTTGACTTACTTCTATAACCTTTACAATAGTTTACAAAATGTAAATAAAAAAACAATCATTAAGTTGCTAGGAGAATACTGGAAAAAGAAATATGTAATGTGAATTTTGATATCTAGGGAGATGTTAAATTCTATCTAAAAGTAGAAAAATAAAAAGTACTTGTAACACAAGGGGCTTGTGGAGAACACTGAAGGTAAATGTAATACAGGCTAATAAATTCCATGAGTTTTCAGGAAGAAATTTTCATTGCTACTCAGTAGTAATGAAAGACAAAAAAGAGTACAGGGGAGAAAGATTGGAATGCACCAGGTAGACCATAGGCAAGGCCAAAGTTAGGAAATTACTGTTCCAGTATTTCAAAAACAGAATGAAACAGAGAAAGCCAACAATCAGACCTTAAAATACATTTAATCTCCTGAACAAAAGCTTGAACTTTATCTTCTAGGTAATAGTGAACCATGAAAGTATTTCAGAGAAGTAATATTTTTGAATTGTCTTTAGAAGAGATTTTTCTGGGCACAGTAAAGAAAATTATTTGGAGGGGAGGAAAATTAGAGGCAGAAAAGTCAGTTCAGCAGATGTGAAAATTGGGAAAATAGCAAGGATTTCGTTCTAAAATAATGACTATGAAGATCATACTTGATTACCTAAACATTCATGTCTGCATAAATAAAACAATCATTATAAGTTTGGCTGTTCTCGTTTAAAGTTAAGAAAGTATGATTTCTCCTTTATTGCTTTAAATTAACAATTTCTGGATGTAATGGAACCCTATGAAATATGGATAAAACTTAATCAAAAGAATATTCACCAAAGAAAACTATACATTAAATAAATAGGAGATTTTTTTCAAGAAAATATCCTTCTAATCCAGCAATTGCTTACCAAGCATAAGGAATGATTCATGCATTTATAGGTTGCTGTTAAACTGTAAGGGTGGTTTAACAACTTTTACAAAAATATTACCTTAGCAAAACATTCAACTTTCATATTTATGTGTCTATTTCTGTTTAACATATTTTCCCAAATAAAACTGGATGATATTTAAACTTCTTTTCAGTTCTATATTACTATGAGTCTTTGGATTCCAATCACATGTCTGTAGTTTGTATATACCAGTTAGAAATGAAAATAAAACAATTAAATGGTTGACATCTGATTTTAAGACTTAACATGTTACCTTTTTTCTCTAAAATTCTCTTTATTCTTATACAAAGTCAGTTATCTCTCATACATTCTAAAGCATCTCAGATCATTTCTGTTTAGTTGTTCATAAAACATATATATGCATACTAACAGTTCCAAATACTCAACTGAACTTAAAATGAAAAGAACATTAGTCTTTGAACCTTTGGAATGACAATTTTAGATAAAAATAAAATATTTATCTCAAAATATATGCACAAAAACCCAGAGCATCAAGATCAAGCTAAACTTCGTGATGATATAAAGATCTTCCAACTTCTTCATATCTTTTTGCAAATATGAGGGAGATCAAGTGATGGAAGGAAGATGAGAAAAGGCAAAAGGAAATGAATAAAGAATTAAGATGTATTCTGTACCAACTCCCCATGAGGAACATAATTATTATGTGCTGCAAACATGTACTGATAAAAAATAAAAAGAGAAAAACTCCTTCACGAATGTTGCATACTATACTTATTAAAGATAGTTAAATTTGAAAGATACTAATTGTATATTTGCTATTCAAATCTCAATTTTCAAGTGTTATTTCACTTATTTATAAGAAGTCTACTAAGGTATTAAGTAAACTTTTCAAGTTTAAAGTTGCTCTCAAACCAATAAAATAGCAGTGACTCTATTAAGGCTATCATCATAGCCTCAAATTTTTATGATCTAAACATTCTCCCCAAATCTTATAATTTTACAGAGATTTTAAGATTATAAAGATTTTATAATTATATCTTGTCACTCAAAATACTTTTTTTGCAGAACAACATAAATTTTGATGATGAGTTCGTAGCCTTGGGTTTAGAAAGTAGAAGAACTTTATATGTCTGTTTCATCTAGAGGTGCATTCTTAGAATATGTTATTTTAAAACTGTAGGCATGGATATATTTCATTCATTAAGGATACTCATAGTAGCTGAGAAATTTGCATGTTTCAGTAACACTACAATAAAGCTTTTGAGAGTCTGTGACAGCTAGGATCACAGCCAAGACAAATTAAGAACTCTTTATGATTCTTAGAGTCAAGGATTGATGTGCACTTCAAAAATATAAATGTACTTTGAAAAAGGTCATTTTTATTACACAAAATATGAACATTTTGATATTGTATACTTTTTTAAAATCTACAAAAGTACTCAGTTGAGAAAAAATAGCTCTTTCTTCACTTTGTATCCAACCACAATGATTATCATTATTTGAGTTGAATAACAGTATCTTGGGTACAACCAAATCAGTATTTTGGGTACAATCAATAGGAGAAAAGTACAATATAAATGTCAAAATTCAGATGTTCACTGTTGAAAATTAAATTTCCAGTGGTATAGATTGTAATACATTAATTTGTTTGAGGTTGATCATGTACCTAAGTTACCTTAGATTTCCGGACAGATTTTGGTTGGATCTAGGTGGTGTTGTGTGTGTGTGTTGGCGTGTGTGTGTGTGTTTCCAGGGTGATTGTGTGACTAATTTCTGATTACAGACTTACGTTTTTAAATTACAATTTTTTGAGCTAATAATAAATTTCCATATAATAATCCAGTATTATTCTTGTCTTGAAAACTAAGTGTGATATAGATCTAGATAGAGCCTCTGGTTTAGCACTCATTTATACTTGCATGATATGTATAAGGATTTGAATTTGAACTATCAGTTTGGACCAATTCAATGGTTATTTCTTGTTTGCTATATTACACGAAAGGACCAGAAATATGAAGAGAAAATTTGCAAAGCAGTTGAATATGTGCAAGTCCAGAAGCAGCAAAAATTTTAATTTTAGTGATTTCTTGTTCATATGAGACAAAGTTTCTAAAAATGAGACATATTTTATGAATACACTAACTTGGTACCACTCTCATCTTACTGTAATGCAGAAAAATCATAGTACTCCTTTTGAGGTCAAAGTATGTCAATTATTGTATGAATTATTATGCAACTTTTGGCACATATTTTCAGGATTAATAAATAAATCATTTTCAGTTACTTATTTCTCTAATAGATGAAGTTGCTACATCATTAAATTAATAATGACATTACAATCCAGCTAAACTAGATGTTTAGTATAATAAACTATGAAGTATAACTTAGAGGGGAAAAGACAGCAAAAGGAAGGTTTTGGAGACATCATACTTAATGTTGCCTATAGTACTCTTTTTAACAAATCCAGGGTTATCACAAGCAAAAATATGATAATAAATTTTCTATTTTAAAAATTGGAAGAAAATAGTTGTAGAGTAGTCATGTAGTATTTTAGAAGTTTTATTCTAGAGGAAATAGCATGTTAAACTTCCTTTGTAGAATACTTTCCAATATTCATATTAAAACTCATCAAGTTTGCCTTTGTAGGCCATGATGAGTGGGCATCATTTTTCTTTTTCTTTTTTCTTTTAGCATGGCAAGAAAGAGGAAATCTTATTCTGAATATAGAGAATGAGTTAGACTATTACTGCCCATATAGACTTTTCATAATGACAACACTGAAAATATCTCTGAATCTTAAAAGTAATGCCTCTCTCTCTCTCCCTCCCTCTCTCTCTCTCTATTGTTTTACTTTTCTTTCTTTCCTTTCTCATATGTGAGGTTTGTAAAGTCACACAAAAGTCTCATACTCACACTCAGTAGCTAGGCAGTGGTTTTCATAACTTACTGAGAACACTATTTCAAGTATTCATAAAACATAGAAAGTATATAAATATGATATATATATGTATATACTTAAAATTAGATATACAAATTTCTCTAAGAAATAATCATATTGGTTATTTTCTATGAATTATTTTTTGAGAAAGAATAGAACTACATATACTTTTTAAATAGAAAGTATTTCAGTGTCAGCTTTAAGATAAAATAGGAAACATAATTTTGTGTCATAGTCTGCTTGACTTTAATCCTTTTAGCATTGCAACCACTTGATTAAGTGCTATATGAGCTTTCTCCCCCAACACTCTCAAAGTGTCGTCTGTCATAGCCTTGCTGTCACAGCCATAAAATATGACTGTCTAAAGATATTAGAGCCAAGAAACATGATGTTGGGTTTGGCATTTCAGATCACAACTGCTCCTTACTGTAAAACATGTAGAATGGTCTCTGTATACATAATAATAATATCAACTGAGTACATGAACATGCTAGATAAGGGGGAAAATAGGCAAAAACAGTACAATTATTTTGCTTTTCTAACATTCAATATGGAATACTATGAAAACTGAATATATAGTATTCCATAATCCTGATTTCTTCTATGAAAACAATCATAAATTTATTCTGGACTTTTAAAAAGTTCTGCATTTAGGCTTAATCACCTGATTAGAATACTTGTAATAGCTTAAATGGCTTAGATTAATACTGTATCTGATTTGGTTATTATTTGGTCCCTGTAAGTTTCCTAATATATCTGTTGATACTAAACATGACAAACAAGTATGAAATATAATTTCACAGGCACTAGGATAAGGTACCTGTTCAGAAATATAAAATTCATATGCATGATTAGTCAAGTTATTAGACTTTCTTATTTTCCTTATTATTAAAACTGTCCTTCTAATATCTGAAAGATGTTATAAACTAAGTGAAAAAGTACATATGAATAGCTTAGCAAAATGTTTAACACATAGTAGTAAATACTCACTGAAAGTAGGTATATTCATCATTGGGAATGTTGTAAGCATATAAGAAATCTATTCATGTTATACAATGTTGTGGTTTACATCACAAAATTGGATCATTATACTTGAAAAATTAAATAACTTTTAAAGAATACAAGGAAATACAACAGAACGAATTGATCAGATAGAGTGCTATCAGGAATCATTGCTTTGACTCAGGTAGCTATGTGGATTGTAAGATATGTCACATTAGTCAAGGAACTGAAATAGAATCACCCTACAAAGCAGAGATGGCCAGTGGGAGAAATATAATATATTGAATGGAAAAATTTTAGTCAAACTATTATTTGTACAGAACATAGTATACATGTGGAACATGTAACCTCTTAGAAAGGTATACAAAACTCAGGCACATTTGATCTGCCTTCTAAAAAATACATGTGCAAGTGGAGAAACTGGAAAATACATAAATATCACAACATAAACTTGCTACACTGAAAAAACAAAGTACAAAAGAGAAGAAAATTCTGGCTCCTGACTCACAAGTTCAAGTTCTCAAGTTCAATGCTCGGTGCCAAAAAAAAAAAAAAAAGACAGAAGAAAAACTTGTGGAATGGTAGTGTGATGATTTCTTTGGACACTTTTCTGAAACAAAACCACCATAACTGGTGAAAATTATTTTTAAAACCCAACTCTATGTCTCTGGAAATTATCGTAAAGGTATACATTGAATGGAGAAACATTTATTCAATAAAATTTATGTAACTGCAGTCTGTGCTTTTCATTCAATAGATTCCTCACTCTCCTTTCACAGATCAGTGTGATGAAAGCTCCACTGTGGGTAGGCACCACCTAGAAGATGGACCTCACTCTTGTCTCAGCTCCCAGTTGGGGGTGACAACTTCTATTTGAGAAGGAACAGCTCTGAGCATTACTTTTTCCTCTACCTTAGCTTTATGTTGCAAAATATTTAAGCTAGGCAATCATGTCCAAGAGGCCTTACTGCCCTACCCAACCTGTACATCATTTACACAAATAGAAACTCTAACCCCAATATGGCAGTCGAAAAATACTAGAACCCAATTTTTCCTCACCCCAACTTTTACCTAAGGTGGAAGTTTCATGCTACTAAAAGCCAATGAGAAGGAAAAAACTGCCACATACAACCACTATCATCACCCAGGTGCCAATTCTTAGGAAAGTTCTCATTCAAAAAAAATATGCCACTCCCCTTGCTGCGTGCTGTGAATCAAGGACAGTTATTGAACAGTGGCAGATTGAGTCTATAAGAAGGTGCTGTAACTTTCTTTAAAGGGATTGAGCTACTTAAAACATAAAAAGAACATGATGTCCAAGGGCAGTGCTGGAATCAGTGAAGACCTTGATGCAGAACAATTAAGAAGCAACTTGATGGCACCAACAAATAGGTCACACAGGTTGTTTAATAAAGGAGGTAGGAAAATTGAATAAGGAGATCCCTCCTGGGTAAAATGTAGCCTTGAAAGCTGTCATGAAATAAATTTTTTATTTCACACCTACAAATAGGGCACACTTCATTTGGAAAAAGCTAAAGAAAATTTTAAACCCTGGGGTATTGTTAAAAACAATATACCAATCACTTAGCAATTAGTGAACCTAACTGGTTGTGATGCCTCTAGGGATTTACTATCCAAAACTTAATAGCAAAATCAGGAAACAAGCAGAGAACCCACATTCGTCTTTGTGTCAACTAAGGGTAGACTGATCATTCCCAAGGCTGCACTGTGTGGAGAACAGTATCACAAGCTGAATGCTATGAGAGGAACTGATTTCATGGAAACAGATCAGTCTTGTTACTAAACACAAGTACACAAGCAAACAATAAGAGCTGGTGCTGGGGAGCATCTCAAGATTCAAAGCTACTATAATTTATTGTCTAAACTGTAGATTTCAAAGAAGACATAATTTCATGTAAAGAAACAGAAAAGTATTACCCAAACAATTGTGGTGGAACACAGCTAGCTACTTGGAACATAGTAATTACTGAGGCAGGAGGAGCACTTGAGCCCAAAACTTTTAGAACAACTTGGTGAGCATAGTAAGACCCCATCTACAAATGAAAAATGTGAGTAACTCACATGAAAAGTAAAGTTAGTAGAAATTGCCTTACAAAGAATTTAGAATTGCAATAATAACCATTTTTCAAAGAAATAAAGCTATATTTGCCCAAAGAATTAAAGGAAACCACGATAACAATGTCTAATAAAGCAGTGAATCTAAATCAAGGTACAGAAATTATTCAGAAGAGAAATGAATGAAAATTCTAGAATGGAAACTACCATAGCCAAAGTGAAGAATTTTGGCTCTTTAAAAAACCTGCAAAGGTTCAACAGTAGGTTTGAGCTAGCACAGGAAAAATAATTAGTGAACTTTAAAATCGAATATAAAGATTTTACAATGTGAAGAATAGAAAGAAAAATGAATAAAATCACAGAAATATGACTGAATGAAATGAACAATTATTTATATAAAGTAATGTGAAAGAAAATGTAGAGATCATTAATATAGAAAAAAGACACAAGAGAACATTTCTCACTTGATGCCATGCATTACTCTACACATTCTAAAAGCTCGATGAATTCTAGTAGGATAAACACTATGAGATCCTCAACCAGACATATGATCAAAATGTTAAAAACAAAAATCTTAAAAGCAATGTACAAAAACTGACGACATATACACAAGAACATCAATAAGAACTTTTCTCACCAGAAGCAATAGAAGTCCAAAGACAGGGGTATGGCATAGTCAAAAGAGTAAAAAGAGAAAGGAAGAAATGTCAACCGAAAATTACCTGATCAGCATAAATGAAAGTAAAATAAAACATTCCCAAATTTTTTTAAAGCATAGTGTATGTATTTGTTGAATATCATATCTCATTTATAACATGTACAATGGAAATGTTAATCAAATGTATACCATCAAATACATATAATTTTTTTAATAAGAGAATATTTGCTAGCAAACCATCACACAAGATATACTAAACAATAATTTTAGGCTGAAAGCAACTATCAGTAAGGCAAACACATAAAATATTTTATAAATGCATATTACTTATGAATTTTCTTCATTTTATTCTATGAGACCATTGTTATATTTAGATTAATACCATACAGAGCAATTACAAAAAAGGAAAAAATTAAACCAACTACAGAGCAAAATCTCTTATGAGGCAAAACAAAATACTATCAGTAACATATGAAAATTATTACATTCCATGTCAAGTAGAATTTCTCCCAGAAATTCAATTTTGGTTTAACATACAAAAATCAAGCAATGTAACCAATTCTATTAACAGAATATAATCACATAATTACTTAATTAAGCTCAAAATTATTTTTTAAAAATCTAGCACATTTTTAGGATAAAATACTCAGAAAATTAAAAATAAAGGAGAATTTCATAAACTTAAAAAAGAGAATCTATGCAAGTTTCCCAAGACTTTAATATCTCATGCTCATTTGATTATAAATGCCATCATTTATTCCTTTATCATTTGTCACATTTTAATATAAGCAGATATGAAAAGTGATGTAGCACTCTGAACATTTTGCTTAGATATTTCTCCTGCCAAAATATTCTAACTGATTACTGGCAACCATATTTCTATAATTTTGGAAAAGAAATTCTGGAAAATTAATTTTGACTACATTCCTCCTGTGGGTGGAATAAAGCAGTTTGTTTCTTCTCTCGTGACTGACTTACTTCACTTGACATAATTTCCTTAATGTTCATTCAAGTTGGAGCATGTGACAAGATCTCTTTCTTTTTAAAGGCCAAATAATATTCTGCTTTGTGTATATTTCATATTTTATTTATCCACTCATCTATCAATGCATGTTTGGGTTTCTTCCATCTTGTGGCTTGTGAATAATACTGAAATAAATCTGTATATAAATATGTCTTCAAGATCTGCCTTTGGACATCCAGAAGTGAGACTGTTAAATCATATGTCAAGTCTATTTTTATATTTTTCAGGAATAGCTGTAGTGTCTTTCGTAACCATTGCTTCATTTTAAATTGCAACACATAATGTATAATAGTTCCAATTTCTTTATATTCTTGTTTCCTTGACAGTATTTTTTTCTTTTTTTCAATAGTGGCCTTCATTTTTAAATTTTTATTTCCCTAAAGATTAGTTACTTGAACTTCTTTCAATAATACTTGTTAGCCATTTTGTATCTTCTTTGGAGAGTTCTCTATTCAAGTCTTGTATCCATTTTAATTCTGTTATTTTTATGAAATTGCAGGAGTGCCTTACATTCTAAATATTAACTCTTTATCAGATATCTGATTTTAAAATATCTTCTCCCTTTCTGTGGGCTGTCTTTTCACTCTGTTGTGCCTTTTAATGACAGAGACTCTTTTACATACTAAAATATATAATATTTTCTTTAAGAAAAAAGTGCTGGTTACAGAAGTGTAGCATTTTTATAAAATTCATAAATCAATTCAAGTTAAAAATCACTTCACTATACTGACTTCTCCAGGAACGAATAACACAGTATTCTCACTATTTCTATCTCTCTTGGACAATAACACCAATCCTGTAACCACTGCTGCTACAGATTCTGGAAACTTGCCATGGCTGCTGCTCTTGACAACAGTCTTCATAGAAAAACTCATTCTACTTCTTGCTTCTGTGGCTCACAAGTTTCAAAATGAGCAGCAGGTTCACAGACTCGATCAGGGTGAAAGCAGAAGAAACTGTGACCACTACTTAGAAATGATTTATGACACAGTGAACAAGTCGCATTGTCAGCATTTCAGATATAAAACAGCCTTCGTCTCCTTAAGAAAGAGAATTCCTCAAGCAAAATGAATGATTGATTGGCACTGTGGCAAAAAATTTTAAAATGGCATCCACCATACATACTTAGAAGAATACTTTTTTTTGCATTATTATGACTAGTCATAATCTAGAAGAGAGAGTTCCAGGGCAAATTTTAAGCCCACGGTTGTTAACTTAGGTAATATTTTTCATTATAGATTTGGTATACAAGATTATTGCTATGCTTAAAGACACAAAAAAGCCTCATTTAAATATATTTAAATGGCAACTACAGATGAATAATGAAATAACAGACAAAAAAATAAATTAAGTTATTCAAGCTAACATCTGTTATATATGTGATGATAGATGTTATAGTTGATCACCTTCAAATCTTAGAGAGCAAATTATCTAAACAATGCTAAAAGAATGCTTGGAAAATCAGTACTTCTGCATCAATGGCTTGAACAAATCACATGCTACAATATGTGTGTTAAGAATGAGAAATGATTCCAACTGCAAATTTTCTCTGTAAAAAATATCTATATGTACCTACACTTAATTTGCTGCCACCCATGGGACTTTTTCAAAACTATTTTATTATTTTAGTAGAAGTTTTTTAATTTTCAAAAAGTTATTTTCAAAGATTATTGTATATATATACATTGTGTATATTATATATGCATGTGTCTGTGTGTGTGTATATATATACATGTATATATATATACACATGCACCAGATCTTGCATTCTTATTATGTTTTAAATTTTTCTCCTGGACGAAAATTTGCATGACACATTTTCTGGGCTTAAGCATCTGAACTACCACAAATCTGTTACAAAAGGTAATCATTTAAATTACTATACTTTAGAACTTTCACTAATAATATATAAACAGGTATATAGACAGATGATATGACAAAATAATACTTAGCACTTTTTTAAATAAACTTGAAATAAAGAAATTCATCATGACACTCTTACATATACTTAATTTTTCCCCGAGGCCCAAAGTTAATGCTAGAAGCAATGTTAACCACTTAGCATAGGGAAAATTCAAACAAAAAGATTCTTTAAGATTAAGACTAAGCACTTCTGTTGGAATGAAAAAAATATCTATTCTGTCCATACATATGAAACAAACCAGGTTCCTGTTGACCTCTCCTGTCTCCAGTGTATTTTATTCCATTTCCAGCCAGACTGAGGATGAATTTCACAGATAAAAGATGAAGCATTATTGGAATGTAGAAATAGTGGTATTAGTTTTTACAGTCTCCCACCCTGAGCCAGTCACAGGGACAACTTTACATTAATTCTAGAATTAGCTGGAACACTTCAGTTTAGCATAGAAAGAAGAGTAAGATGTGAGTAACAACCACAAAATGTCTTATTCCATGTGAACCTGGTGTAAGTGAGAACTTTAAATGGTATTGACAGGAGTGTGAATTTTCTTTTTTGAGAGCTCCACCTGCCTAAAAGTGGAAGCTTCCCCTCCTGCTGCCCATGCTGTCCTCATTTGAGGGGTAAACAGAAGCCTCCTCTCCAAAAGTCTGTCAATCCAGCACTTTGCTGAGGCACTGAATTCATTTAAAGAAAAAAAAAAGTGCTAAATGAATACATTGTCAAACTATAAATGATTTTAGTTTTGTAAATGGAAACTTGGCATACTAATTATCCTGAATAATTATCTTAACGATGTAGTTATGTGTTAACATATTATTGCGCTAGTGAGAAGTCCAGTATGATACCTATGATCCCAGTCAGTTACTGCTGTTATTAAAGATACAACCTAGCAAGAAATGCAATCAGATTGACTGGTAAATGGCACAGGACTTGAGAATTAAAGTTCTCCTTCAGTAAATATCATCAGAAAAGAAGTATTAATACTGACTAATGTGGTGTGCTTCTGTTTTCTAACGTATTTGTAAATTGTATTGAAATAATCTGATGTTTTAAGCCAAATAATTATTATTTTCTAATTAATTTACACCAATTCACAGCAGAAACTTGCCGAAATGTCCAATTGCTATTTTGAGTTTTAATTTTTCTTTTTCTTTCAACCTTTTGCCCTAGCACATTATTAAAAAACTAGTTTATTATGCTTTTTTAAGGTACCATAGTTTTCTGTGATCTCTTTTAGTTTAAAGACTACTCTAAGCTATTTGCTTGTTTGTATGACCAAAACGTATATCATGTCTCTGTTTCTTATACATCACACTTTTTTTCTTTTCAATAATCAAGTTGGGGACATTTTTTCAAGTGCTCCCTTCGAGTGTCACTATTTAATTTCAATTCATTGGCTGGCACACAGGACCTGATCAAAGATGGGATCTAGTTAATACTCCTGATCCATTGTGTTCACCTCAGCTTCCTCTGTGGTACTGTGAGCATGAGTAGTGCACAATAGGAAGCATTTGGGTCCTTATTGTGCATAATTATTAAGGTGTGACAAAAGGATGAAGGAATTGCTGAGGCAATCTGTTCCTCAATCTGGGCTGTCTGAGGGCCCTTTCATCACAGCAGAGTGTTAATTTCCTGAACATCTCATGATAAGCCAGACAAGGCTTCTCTGACAAGAAAGTCCCCATAAAATGTACTGTTGTCACAAGATTTATTCTGCAGAGTAATAAAAACCCTAGTGAATTAAGAGCTTTAGTTTTCAAAAGGAAAGAAACTCTCAAATTTTTATAAACAGTCGATGTACTCCTGCCAAGAGAAAAAGAAAACTTTTTTTTATAATTTGAAAGAGAAATAATTCCCCTAACTTATAATAATTTTATTTCATGTAGCAGTGATTAGTAAGGATCATTTTATGATTGTTTCTAATGACAAAAAGTCCATTCTCCACATATAATAGATTAAAAAACATCTTTAGCTGTTACAGAAGTAGAGCTTAGCAGTTCATAAATATTATTTACTTGTGCATTTCATTCCAGATAACTCAAAATCAGTAAACTTACATAAATTTAAAACATATGTATTATATAATAAAACTATCAATTTAAAAATAAAAATCAATGTTTGAAGTGATGAATTTGGAAATAAACCCAAGGAACTTTTTCTTCACCAGCTTTTGACAGATCATCTTTAAAGTAAATACTGTAGTCAAGAAAAGGAAATGAACCAATCATTTACTTTTTGAACTTACTTGAATCAGAGAAAAGAACTACTATAACACATGATACAATATACTCATTTTACCTTTTAGTTGGAAATATCAGATTCTGTTATACAATTGTGCTCTGCAAAGTAACCCATCAACTCAGAAGTAAAAAGTCAGGTTCCATGGCCCCCTGTGAAGCTGCAGACCTAGTTATCTTGGAGATTACTGCCTGTTTTACTCTACACTTCAGGAGTCTCACAAATTATCCAGAGAGCTAAAATCAGTGGTCTTTAGTCTGAGCCTTTTGAAAAAAGAAAAAATCAAGCTCAGAGATAGTTTGACATGCACTTCCTCTAGATCCTGTTAGCCTTGACAACATTGGGATACTCAGTGGCTTACACCCTTCAACTCTACATGAGTCATTATTTTTCTAAGTCTCTTACAATGGCTTAAAAATAATTTCAAATATTTTTGTCTCTATGGCACAGGTAGAAATCCAAATAGATCAAACGAGAGACAACCCACCCCAAACCAAGTATCTATTCTATGTAGATAACAGCCGCAGTCCATTCCAGTGAAGATCTTTCTTAAGGCGGAAGTTAGGAGTATTAAACTGAGATGTATAACAAAATAGGAGCACTTTAGTTATACTCTTACAATTGGGGCTTCTTAAATTGGTTTGTTAAAAATAGAATTGTCAGTGCTCTCTGCAAGAGAATCTACTACAGGTCTAGGTTGATGCCTATGCACCTATCTGAGTGTTTAACAAGTATGTCCAGTTTCTGTGAGAATCACACTCTAATAAACACAACATATTATTCTTAAAATACACAAATAGTTTAATGAATTGCTAAATGTTGAAACTAATTTCAAGCCGCAACATAGTGCTCAGTGTGGATTTGACTAAACTGTCCTCAGATGGGAGGTTTGTGAAAGTTCATAGCAGTAGTTCTGTGGCTCCTTGACAGAGAACTATTTGTTCTTTGCTATGTTTTTCACCTTTTGTTTTGTATTATGTGTGGCTGTATTACCCACTCTTTAAAGTATTTTGAAAGTCAATACTCTTGATTCTTAATCCTGATATGTTACAACTAAAAGAACAAAACTATTTCACTCAGATTCCTTCTACTATCATTGTACACTGAACTCAAGGTCAGAATCAGTTTATTTGTGCAGAAAAATTATTAAAAATAAATTACTCCAGATGGAGGAAGTCAAGGGGGAGAAGAGGGAAAAGGAAAGTGAAATAGATTAAATATGATATTTATATGTACTCATATTCAAGGATGAATATATTTATTATGTAATATAAATTATTAAACATTTTTAAAATAAATACATAAAAGAAATCCACCACCAAATTCACATATCATACAATTCCAGGTATATAAAGCATTATGGGTAGGCAAATCCATGGAATTAGAACATAGATTAGTGTCTGCTTATACCTGAAGGTGGTAATGTGGTTGATAAATAAATGTACAGTTTTCTGAATTGACAAATATATTGTACAATTGGCAATGAAAAAAACGCTGCATATATTTTTCATTTTTATATAATACAAGGAAATGCAGAATTAAAAAAGAAAATATAAAAAGCACTCTCCTTAGCTCTATGAAAAAATGAAATAAAATTTCATAATAAAATAGAAAATAACAATAGTAAATATTCCATGTATAATGACATTAAATGAATGCCCAAAATGTTACTGAATAAAAGTCATAGACAAAGAAGACTCTCTCTTTCAAAGCGGAAACAAACAAAAAAAAAGGACAAAACTTTCTTTGCAATGAACAAAAAGATACTAGTAGTATAAATGAAACAAATTAGCATATATCTTAATTTTTTCTTTTTTTTCCTTTTTTTTTTTTGGTACAGGGAGGGGGTGGGGATCGAACTTTGGTATTTGCGCTTTTGGGCCAGGTGGCAGAAGCCCTAAGCTAAATCCCCAGCCCTATTTTAAAATATTTTTGAAACAATGGAATAGACAATTTGGAGAGATATAAATTTACACATACTGAACCAAACAGTTTTAGCGGACTCTTACATAGTGTGTTAATTATATGTCAACCAAGAGCTGTTATTTCAAATAAAAGAGAAAAATTAATCATATTGATTATATTATTTATTTTATTGTAATGTTATTATATTCTTGTTTCAATAAAATGAATTTTAGAAAAGAAAGAAACTTCACACACCCAAAGTTTCCCAAAACGGATGTCTGGAAGCTTGGCCACATTTTACGGATCTCTCAGTGTACATTCTGCACTGTTCCTTGTTTATGACATAGGTTGGCAAAAGCACATATCCTAAAAGATAGGGTAAACCAAAAAAACTGCTCATTTTTCACAACAAACCAAGTGTAAGAGTAAAAGACAAAAGAACAGAAATGTGAGGGGGGAAGCGAGGAGTGAGGGTGTATGAGTTTCCTGTAGCTGTTGTAACAAATTAGTATAAACAAGGTCCTATAAAGAAACAGAAGTTTGAAGGCCAGAAGTCAAAAGTCACTGTACTAAGATCAAGGTGCCAGGAGAGCCTCAGAAGCTCAGGGAAAAATCCTTTCCAAGTCTTTTCCAGCCTTTGATGGGTTCAGTCACGGGATGCTTATGGTCATATCATTCCAATTTTCAAGCGTCTCTCCCTTAGATCTGCATACTGCCCTCTCCTCTGTGTATCTCCTTATAAAATCTCTTTCTGTCCTCTCTTATAAGGATATATATGATTGCTTTTAAAGCCCACCCAGATTAAATGAAATCATATGTATTTATATGTATTCTTTTTCTTTTTTTTTTTTAATTCTTTTATTGGTACATTGTAGGTATACAACACGATTACATTTCTCATTGGGAATTGTACCTTTATATAATGCATCTTGGTTCTTATTTTTTCCCCATTCCTAGCCCTCCCTTCACGCCCTCCACCCTTCCCTATTTACAAAGACTTTATTTCCATTTTTTCCACTTCTCATCATTTTTTCCTTTCCCTTCTTTCCTTCCCCCTGCCCCTCCCACTACCCCTACTCCTTTGGACCTTTTCTTCCTATTTTACATTATCGATTATTCATTCTAATCATTGGTACATTTTAGGTATACAATATAATGACATTCATCATTGGAAATTTGCACCTTTACATAGTCTCTCTTGGTTCTTGCTTTTCACACTTGCCCAGCCCTCCCTTCAAGCCCTCCAGTCCTCCCTATTTACAAAGATTTTGTTCCTATTTTTCCATTTTCTCATATTAATCCCATTCCCTTCTATCCTTTCCCCTAGCCCTCCCACTTCCTTCCCCTTTGCCCCTTTTCTTCCTATTTCACATGACCTATTATACATTTAGTCCTTATTTACACTTTCAGTTTCTCACACCAGAGAAACTATTCGGTATTTACACATGTGTGTTCTATTTATTTCACTTAAGAGTATTGCCTCAATGTGCATCCACTTAGCTATAAATGTCTCTAATTTCTCATATTTTATGGCTGAGTAGTACTCCATTTTATAAAAAAAACCCCACATTTTCTTTATCCAGTCTCCAGTTGATGGGCATTTGGGCTGTTTCCAAGTTTTAGCTGTTACAAACTGTGCTGCTATGAACACGAGTGCACATATATCACTGTGGTATGATTCTTTTAATTCTTTGGGGAAGATCCCCAGCAGTGGAATAGTGGGGTCAAATGGGACTTCCAGTCCTAGTTCTTTGAGGTATCTCCATACTGATTTCCACAGTGCTTGCACCAGTCTACACTCCCACCAGCAGTGGAGCAGGGTTCCTCTTTCCCCACAGTCCTGCCAGCATTTGTTATTGGTTGATTTCATGATAGCAGCCATTCTTTCTGGAGTGAAGTGGAATCTCAGCATTGTTTTCATTTGCATCTCTTGAATGACCAGTGATGTTGAACATTTTTTCATGTATTTATTTGCTATTTCTACTTCTTTGTCTGAGAAATGTCTGTTCATTTCACATGCCCATTTTTGGATTGGGTCTTTAAATTTGGGAGATCTGATCTTTTTAAGTTCTTTATAGATTCGAGATAGTAGACCTTTGTCTGAGGAAGAGCAGGTGAAGACTTTTTCCCACATTGTGCGTTGTCTCTTCACACTGCTGGTGATTTCTCTTGCTGTGCAGAAACTTTTTAATAGAAGAGATCCCATTTGTTGATTGTTTGTGCTAGTTCACAGGCAACTGAGGTTTTCTTCATAAAATCTTTTCCTACACCGATGTCTTCAAGGGTTCTACCTAACCTCTGTTCCAACTGGTTCAGAGTTTCTAGTTTAATATTTAGATCTTTAATCCATTTTGATTTTAGTTTAGTGCATGGTGAGAGATATAGGTCTAGTTTTAATCTTTGGCAAAATGAAGCCAAATTTTTCCAGCACCATTTATTAAAGAGGCTATCTTTCCTCCAGTGAGGGTGTTTGGCTCCTTTGTCGAAGACGAGATGGCTGAGTGTGTCTGGAGTTGTTTCTGCATCTTCTAATCTGTTCCACTGGTCCTCAAGTCTGTTTCTTTGCCAGTATCATGCTGTTTATATCACAGTAGCTATGTAGTATAGTTGCAGGTTGGTGATTGTGATACCCCCTGCCATGTCTCTGTTACCTAGAATTGCTTTTGCTATTTTGGGTCTCTTCTTGTTCCAAATGAATTTTTGGATCATTTTCTCAAGGTTTATGAAGTATGCTGCTGGGATCTCAATTGGAATTGCATTAAATATATATAGCAGTTTTGGAAGTATGGCCATTTTCACTATATTAATCCTTCCTACCCAGGAGCAGGGGATGTCTGTCCATTTTCTGATATCATCTTCAATTTCTCTTTTCAGAGTGCCATAGTTTTCAGAGAAGAGATCTTTGATTTCTTTCCTTAGGATGATTCCTAGGTATTTCAGTTTTTTGGATGCTATTGTGAAAAGAATTATTTGCCCTATTTCTCTCTCAATGAGTCTGTCATTCGTGTAGAGGAAAGCTATTGATTTTTTTGTGTTGACCTTCAAACGAGCTAATCGACTGAATTTGGTTATTAAGTCTAGAAGCCTTTTGGTGGAGTTCTTGGGGTCTTCTATATAGAGTATCATGTCATCTGCAAATAATGACAGTTTGACTAATTCATTACCTATCTTTATTCCTTTTATTCCTTTTATTTCTTTCTCTTGTCTAGTTTCCATGGCTAATGTTTCCAGAACTATATTGAACAAGAGTGGTGATAGTGGACATCCTTGTCATGTTCCTGACTTTAGTGTGAAGGATTTCAGTTTTTGACCATTTAGTATGATATTGGCTATTGGTTTTTCATAGATGGCTTCTATCCATTTAAGGTAGAGGCCATCTATTCCAATTTTCTGTAGGGTTTTTATCATAAATGCATGTTGGATTTTGTCAAATGCTTTTTCTGCATCTATGGAGATAATCACATGGTTTTTGTCCTTGGCTCTATTGATATAGTGTATTACATTAATTGATTTGCGTATATTGAACCATCCCTGCACCCCTGGGATGAATCCCACTTGATCAGGGTGTATGATCTTCTTGATGATCTTCTGCATTCTGTTTGCCATTATCTTATTAAGGATTTTTGCATCTATGTTCATTAGTGAGATTGGCCTAGAGTTCTCTTTTTTCAGTTGGGTCTTTCTCTGCTTTGAGGATCAAAGTGATGCTTGCTTGCAGGAATGAATTTGGGAGTATTGCTTCCCTTTCAATTTCATTGAAGAGTTTATACAGTAGTGGCAGCAGTTCTTCTCTAAATGTCTTGTAGAATTCAGCAGTGAAGCCATCAGGGCCCAGACTTTTCTTAGTTGATAAGTTTTTAATTACATTTTCAATTTCATTGGTTGATATTAGGTTGTTCAGAATTTTTAGGTCTTCTTCATTCAACTTTGGTAATTCATATGTATCTAGGAATCTGTCTATTTCTTCTGTGTTGTCCCTCTTATTGGTGTATAGGTTCTGGAAGTAGGTATTGATGATCCTCTGGATTTCTGCTGGGTCTGTTGTAACTTCACCCTTCTCATTCCTAATTGCATGGATTTGGGCCTTTTCTTTCCTTTTTCTGACAAGGTTGGCTAAAGGTTTGTCAGTTTTGTTGATTCTTTCGAATAACCAACTCTTGACTTCATTGATTTTTTGTATCGTTCTCTTAGTCTCCATTGCATTGATTTATCTTCTGATCTTTATAATTTCCTCCTTTGTATGAGCTTTGGGGTTGTCCTGCTCTTCTTTTTCTAGAAGCTTGAGGTTCAGCATCAGGTTGTTTAATTGGGCTCATTTTTTTTTCCTAATATGCATATTCACTGCTATGAATTTCCCTCGTAAGCCTGATTTCATTGTGTCCCATAGATTCTGATATGTTGTATTGTCATTGTCATTTAATTGAAGGAACTGTCTGATTTCTTCTTTAATTTCCTCTGTGACCCATTGGTTATTCAGAAGTGTGTTGTTCAATTTCCATGTGCGTATGAAATTTTTTGAGTTTCTTTTGCTGTGGATCTCCAATTTCATCGCACTGCGGTCTGATAATATACAGGGGATAACTTCAATTCCTTTGCACTTACTTAAACATGTTCTATGTGTGAGTATGTGGTCTATTTTGGAGAATGACCCATGTGCAGCTGAGAAGAATGTGTATTCTGATTTTGTGGGGTGGATGACTCTATAAACATCTGTTAAGTTCATTTGTTCAAGAGTTCGATTGAGTTCTAGTATTTCATTACTTATTTTTATTCTAGTTGATCTATCTATTTGTGACAGTGGGCTGTTGAGGTCCCCCACTACAATTGTATTAGTGCACATATGACTTTTCATGTCTATTAGTATTTGTTTTATATAGTTGGGTGCACTAGTGTTTGGTGCATAGATGTTTATGATTGTCATCTCTTCCTCTTGATTTCTTCCCTTTACAAGGATGTAGTGTCCTTCTTCATCTCTCTTAATCAGTGTTGGTTTGAAATCTACTTGATCTGCCAAGAGGATAGCTACTCCTGCTTTTTTTCGGGTTCCTGTCTCATGGAGTATTGTTTTCCACCCTTTTACTTTCAGTCTATGAGTTTCATTTTGAATTAAGTGTGTTTCTTATATGCAGCATATTGTTGGATTTTTGCTTCTTGACCCATTCTGCCAGCCTCTTTCTTTTGATTGATGAATTGAGACCATTAACATTGATGGTTATAACTGAAACGTATTGACTTGTCATTGCCATGACTTTTTCTTTTTGTTGGGTTCTCCCCCTTTACATTTCATTTCTTGTCATGCCAGATGGGTTCATTCTGCTTTGCTTCCTGGGGTTGTGATCCTCAAAGTCTGTTCCTGGGATATTGTGTAAAATTCTTTGGAGTGCTGGTTTGGTATTCATGCAGTTCCTAAGGTGCTCTTTGTCATTTTAGTATCTTATTTCTCCATCCATTTTGAAAGATAGTTTTGCAGGGTACATCAATCTGGGTTGGAGGCTGTTTTCTTTTAGGGCTTGGAATATGTCACTCCAAGCTCTTCTTGCCTTGATGGTTTGTGTTGAGAAGTCTGCTGTGATTCTGATGGGCTTTCCTTTGTATGTAATTTGTTTCTTTTCTCTGACTGCTTGAGAACTTTGTTCTTCTGTTGTGTTTCTTAAATCTTAACAATTATACGCCTATGTGTAGATTTTTTTTGATCAAGGCTCTTTGGAGTCCTATATGCCTCACTTCTCTGCATGTCAAGTTCTTTTCCCCTGCTTGGGAAGTTTTCTGCCATTATTTCTGGGAAGAGATTTTTTTTATGTCATCTACACTCTCTCCTGTTTCTTCATTGAGCCCAATCAGTCTTATGTTATTCTTTTTTGCATCATATAGCAGGTGCTGGATTGATTTCTCATGTTCCCTTATAATTTTGAAGCAATTTTTCTTTTCCTGGTCACTAATTGCAATCTTCTGTATCTGAAATTCTGTCCTCACATTGGCTCATTCTGCTGTGTAGACTTTCAATGGACTTTTTCATCTCCTGGAAATCTACTTACATCTGTTTTATGGATTCCATTTGTTTCTTATGTTGGGATTCCATCATATTCCTGAGCTCCTCTCTAGATTTATTAATCATGTCTTGCACTAGGGGCACAATTTCTCCTGTTATCTGAGAAATTATTTCTGATTTCATTTTTTCCAGATCCCCTTTTGTTGCCAGTTCAGTGGGTCCAGGTGGTTGAGTATCAGAGTGTTCCATCTCATTTCCCTTTGGGGTTGCTGTAGGTGATCTGGAAGTCTGGTTTTGAGACTTATTTATGTGTTTTCTCATTTCGACTGGGGCGGGGGCCTATTTGTGCCTGCACGGATTACCTCCTCGGAGCTAGGTGAGGTGGGACAGGGGGCTGGGAGCAGCGGTAGGAATGGTGACCCAAAAGCCTTTTCCTGTGGGCTGGGAGCAGCCAGAGGGATGGTGGCTGGGAAACTCTTTCCTCTGGACCAGGAGCAGTGGGATGGTGGCTCAGAAGCCCCTCCCTCTGGGCCAGGAGCAGCAGGACAGAACGTGGCCCAAAAGCCCTTTCCTCTGGGCTGGGAGCAGCGGGAGGGATGGTGACCGGGAAGCCCCTACCTCTGGACCAGGAGCAGTGGGACGATGGCTCAGAAGCCCCTACCTCTGGGCCGGGAGCAGTGGGACTCAGTCCCTTGGTCTGGTGGTCTGGTGTCCTCTGCGTCTTTCTAGTGTGGAATCAGGTGGCTGCCTGTCTGCACCGGGGTGATTCAGTGTCTTCTGCGTGACTCAGGACCTAGGTAGGGCATGCACAGACCTGCCTGTCTGCAGTGGGCTGATTTGGCGTGTGTTCTGCACGACTGGGGACCTCGGTAGGGTGTGGGTAGACCTGCCTGTCTGTAGCGGGGTGATTCGGCGTCTTCCACGAGACCTTTATATGTATTCTTATAAGAAAGAAGTACTGGAGATGTTACAGGAAGAAGGTAATAGGCAGGTGGAGCCCACCCAGACAGGACAATCTCTGTATATTGAGGTCCTTAACCACATCTGTGATTTTGTGTCTATAATATGGTAGTATATATAAGTTATAGGGGTTACAGTGTGGGGACCATTTTTAAACCTACACAGAGAGAACCAAGAGGAAAAAGCAAAATTCTCCCAAGAAGCTCAAGTTAGTACAGATAATGATCATTGGAAAAATCTTAAATGGAGGAGTAGCCATAGGCTGTGACAGGAATATCTAAGATCAATTTTAAGCTGTATGCCTTGCTGGGATAGAACAATCTTGATATCCCTAAATTTTCCATAAATCTTACTTCAAAAACAAAGTTTTTAAAAAGAAACTATCTGAGTTGCAGAGAAGTAGTAATATATATTAGAAATGACCATGAGAATTTTAATCCCTGGATGTATTGGAAAGAGGACTTGGGATAAGAATTTGAGCTAATTTTATCTAAATAAGAGAGTATAGTGTTGTTACCTGGATAGCGCCGTTATCATGTGTTATATTGGGTTTCAACCACATTAGGTTTTGGTCATTGCAGTTTTGTTCTTTCTAGGCTATTTTATCATTTCTGGGAACCATTTCACTTAACTCTATGCTACCTTTTCTATCTTCTTTGCTACCTTCTGTTTAACCTGGAGTGAAACATTATGTTGACACATTCTTACTTGTAAATAAAATGGTATCCAGCCCAGTGAAATAGTAATTCTCATGTACTTGCCTGTTAGATTATAGTTTTAATTCATGAAATCTTAATTTTCAAATTGATGAGACTTTCTATTTTCATAAAGATACATTTTGCTTTGAGAGGAAATAAGAAAATCTGATAGATTGACTTCAGAACTACACATGTGCTTTGCTTACACAATATTATTATCTGCATTCTGCTGCACCTAAATTTCAGGCTTTCTTTGTTTAATGATGAAGGCAACATCAGAATCTATGAAGAGGTAGAAATAAAGAAATTATCATTTGTTAACCTATGGGTTAGAATGAAAGAAGACTCAGTGTTGTTATTGAGCTCTATGTAAGTGAGATTCACAGTGTTGATTATGGTTCACGTGTTCTTAAATTTCTACTTTCAGGGCCATCCCCAAATGCCACCCACCAGGTGAAAAGTACATTATTTTATAATGAGGAGTCAGCCCAGGCATCTTTTCAGGGCTATCCAGCAGGCTGCATTGGAACTGCTTCTCCTACAGAATGATATTGGACAAATAAAGAGGCTGAGGATTCTTCTGGAGCCTCAAGGACATTCAACAAGAGGAAGAATTATTCCTAGGTTTCCAAGTAATGGGGAAAGGGGGTCTCTAAAATAACCTCTCAAAAGGCTTGTATATTTCTGCCAGAACATGAGAAGCTAGTGTGTGACTCTTGCCAAGAAAAGTTTAAAGCTTAGAACCGATCCATCCTGATGGCACAAGTATAAAGACTGCAAAGCGTAAGCTATGCTTCCTCTGCTAGTGTGAGAAGCGTTTATAGGCTTAGCCACCAGCAAAGTTAGCCTGTGAGACGGAGCTGACCTGATGCTTTTGAGCCAGAGGACTGGGTGGGTTTGTGAAGAGACCTTTAAACTGGAGAATTTGAGTTGATTAGACCAAGGTATAGGATCTTAGAAGATCTAACTCTATTGGATTGAACTAAAATTATTTAAGTTGATTTTAGAAAGGGAATCAAATGGGATGTGCTGCAGAAATATACCAAATTTTTGTACCACATCTAGTTCAGAGCTGTTTCAAAAAATAGCTATGAATAATTAGAAAATATATCCGGGGAATTTGTTTTTTTATTTCTACACAGTGGTTAAATAATTTTAAGGAATATTAATAATTTGCTCTGCATCATCACACATCAAACATGAAAAATCAAACTAAGAATTTACATATTTACAAAATACTTGATATTTCATAATGTTTTCTCCATTCTAGTTTTCTAGTGGCCTCTCCCATGACTCTTATCCACACACCATTGCTCCAGTAAATTGTCATCACTGACTGATAGTAAACATACATTTCTATTTCTGTCCCTTGAAACATTACATGGAATTGTTTCAAATGTTACTATCCATTCAAAATTTCTTCATTTTCTCCAGCAAGATTATTGCTTTTGTAATTAACAAGTATAAATAATCTATACTTCTATGGTAATACTTAATCTACTTTAATTTATAAATATGCCATGCTTTCCTAGACTAATCAATCTATTTCTATTTCTATTCAGTAAATAATTGTGAAATGCCTATTAGGTACCAAGAATTGTGTTGTACTTTTTAAATAAACAGAAAATGTTTAAGCATTTTAACTAGATAGTTACTAGTAAATTAGTTTTTTAAAATAAGTTTCAAAGACAATGTGGAATACGAACATGAATCTGACATAATTTTTGCTCACAAAGGAGTTCATTGTTATTATATCATACATAATAAAATATGACCAATGAAACTGTGCATATTCAATTAAAGGTAACATGGACCAGAAACAAAGCTCCTGGCATGGGTTATACATGGCAACTTGTTTACAGTTGTTCAATAATCTCAATTAAATCTGCTTACCTTTTGTGCAAGATAATACTGCCACACAAAAATATGTTAATATTTTCATTTATCAAACATAGTAGAAGTAAAGTAGCCAAAAATAAATATGATTACATGTATGGAGATTATTTGAGTGAAGTATGTGATTACAAGCATATGCATGTGCTCATGTGTGTGTGTGTGTGTCTGTGTGTACATGTTTCAAAAACTGAAGTCCATGAGTAGTGTCCAACACAGTTGGAGAAATCAAGAAATAATGAAAGAGAATATCAATAATGATTTGGGAAAGAACAAACTTTCTGTTGCAGTATTAACTTTTCTTATTCAAAACCAAAGGGAATCTAAGACAGAAAGTGGGTGCAGGAAATTAAAGGGATTGGCTGAGCTTCAGAAGTTGCTACTTACTCTGCCACCCTCAGTGTCAAAACAATGCACATCCCACGTGTCACTAGTGTTGTCCTGACACAAATCCTTGGCAGCACATAAAAGAATACCTTTCCCTTAGTTTGCTGTGGAAACTTTTCTGGACACAGAACACAATATTTTCTATATTTGATGATCTCAGGTATTAAAGCAATTGCTCTTTCTTCCATTTTAATTCTCCTTAGCCTAACATTTCTTTTTGAAATTTGAAACTCTTCTCTGAAAAATAACCTAACTTTTTCCTATCAAGGTTTCTATATAGAAGCTCCTCTGCCTTTGGACTGTGCAGATAAATATTTCTCTCAATTCTACTAAGACTGAAATTCTCACAACCATTATATCCTCTCCATAGCACCCTACCAGAAATGTCTTGGCTGCAAAGGTGATGTCTGGGCATGTCTCACTTGCCACTGTTTACAAGTATCATTAAAATATGATTTTGACTCAACAAATATTAATAATATATACAAGAAAATTGAGTATAATTTTTAAAATTTCTTTTGTTTTACTAAAAGAAGATGGCTTTGAGAAATCCAATTATTAATAAAGAGTAACATAAATGATAGATAATAGATAATAGGAAGTAGGGAGCAATCTTTCTCAAAGGGAAGAGGTGCAAGAGATGCAGGGAGAAGAGAGAGTGGGGAGGTAAGGGAGATGGAAAGAGAAACTAAGATGGGTTATGCACACATACCACACAAAGAATGTAAGCATTAAGGATTACAAACATGTACTAAAGAACATAAAAAATAAGAATAAAAGCATATCTGATTTAGTTAAGTATAAATATTTCTTAAAATAAATTTCCATGGAATATAATACAGACTGACAATTAAACCATAGAAAGATAGACCAATGGAGATTATTTTTTCAAAATTAAAAGCAAATTCAATTAGAAACTTACTGCCTCAGACATTTTCAAATATCTGGATATTTAAATTTTGTATAACATACACTGAAAAAAACATCCAAAATAAGGCATAATATGTTTTTCTTGTTTTTATGAGGCTTAGCTAGCCATATCAGACAGACCATATGCTATTTGCATGAAAAAAAATTTGCTATGAGAGCTCTAATAATGATTTTGTGGTTTGTATACTGTACGTGGCAAGATATAGTTTCAGAAAAAAATTAAGGCTCCTAGGCAATGGTAGTACAATCAAACTAGCACAGTGCTGACAACTTCTACTTATACCAGTTTCAAATGCCATGATAACCGAAATTCATTTTATTGTGGTCACTTCATAGAGGTGATATGGGCCCCTGTCCCTCAACTCAAAATTTGGTTTGAATATTGAGGTTGATATCAAGAACTCACCATAAGGATATAAAAGGGTGCATTATTTACATGATGAGGATTTCTGGGGAAAACATAATGAGATCCCATGAAGAACCACAAATAGCTCTGGAAAACAAAGATCTGTTATGTGTTGTTTGGCTTGTGAGTAGATGTCACATGTTCATAGATGGGGAGCTGGCTGGATCCAAGGTGTGTGATACAGGGTTTAAGGATGTATGGTACTAAATTAATCCACTGATTTGTTTAGTATAGTTCTGGGTGTGGATAACGAAAAGGCCCACCCTGGATGTGAGTGGCACTACCCAAAAGGCTGGTACCCTGGATGGGATAAAAGGGAAAGGGAGGTTTGCTGCTTGCATATTGCTGCCTTCTACTTGCCATGCCATAGACTGTTTCTCTTCTGCAATGACCCTCTGCCATGCTTCCCTGCTTTGAAAACAGCAAACTATAGACTGAAACCTCAACAAACTGTGAACTGAAATAAACACATTTTCCTTTAATTTGTGGTATTGGGTATTCTTTCTCAGTAAAAAGAAAAGTACCTAAAAAAAAGAACAAAAACTGCCATTAGGATATCTGTAGTTGATAAAAGGTGGGAACAAGGTTCCTTTGCATATGTTGGGGATTGTATGATTCACAGTTCTTGTCAGATCTGAAAGAGGCATCAGGCTTTCATATTAGCTTTCCCAGATACAAAGAAGAAAGGGAAAGGAGAGTGATGGGGCCTGAAAGATGCCCGGAGTTACATTAAAAATGGAATCTGACTCTTCATTGCAGTTCATCCCTGATGTTTGACTAGAGGCTGAAATATGTAATGTTTCAGTTAACTGAATTTGAATTCATATAAATAAGCCATTGCTGTGCTCTATAAAGCTTATTGCCTGAGGCTGGAAAGGAAGTGACTGTTCAATTGAATATACTTTTCAAGAAATCAGTAATATGTAGCTTTGGAACTGAAAACAGTGCTTTAGTCATTAGCAATAATGCCTAAAACTGAAGTGAATATGCAAAACCTTAGGTCTTTGTATTGTGGCTAAAGCATATGTGGAATGTGTGTTAATTGAATTTATGTTCTGTATAGTTGAAAAGAAGAATATCACCAGAGTTCTTTACACAAAAATTGGTAAGTTTGCATGTGTTATAGTCACTGTCAAACTAGATGGGGAAAGCATTGGTATTGACTAAGAGCTTGTAAAAATAATGCATATTAGAACATTGTTTGTCAGGGTTGTGATAGTTAAATGATTGTATCAAATTGAATAAGAAATACCCAGCTAGGGCTTCATTGTTGGTGGGCTCCATCCCATCAGCTGGGGGCTCGGGACAGACACAGAACAATTTGGAGGCCTTGGACTTGGAGTCTGCCACACGATGGGCCTTCCTGATTGTCCATCTTGAAGACATTTTGGGGACTTCTCAGACTATATACACAGTACCACAGATCAAACACAGGACCATGTGTTTGCTAGGGAGGCACAACACCACTGAGTGGCGAGGAGCAGAGCCATGCCCAGCACCTAGGAGGTGAGCACCACCACAGAAACCAGCAGCACATATCCCACTCTCCACCACCTCCCGCACTGAAATGAGAAGACATGTAAACAAGTCTTGAAACCAGACTTCCAGATCAACTAAACCAACCCCAAAGGGAAATGAGATGGAACAATCTGATACTCAACAACCTGGACTTTCTGAACTGGCAATGAAAGAGGATCTAGAAAAAATGAAATCAGAAATAATTTCTCAGATAACAGCAGAGATTGTGCCCATAGTGCTAGACATGATTAATAAATCTAGAGAGGACACAGATAAAAAAAGTAGAGGAGCTGAGGAACATGATGGAATCCCAACACAGGAAACAAATGGAATCCATAAAACAGACACAAATAGATTTCCAGGAGATTAAAACCTCCATTGAAAGTTTACACAGCAGAATGAGCCAATGTGAGGACAGAATTTCAGATACAGAAGACAAGATTGCAAGTAGTGACCAGGAAAAGAAAAATTTCTTAAAAATAGTAAGGGACCACAAGAAATCAATGCATAAACTGCTAGACGATACAAAGAATAATAATATCAGACTAATTGGAGTCAGTGAAGAAACAGGGGAGAGTGGAGATGACAGAAGTGATAGCAGAAAACTTCCCAAGGAGGGGAAGAGAACTTGACATACAGACAAGTGAGGCATATAGGACTCCAACCAGCCTTGATAAAAAAATACACATAGGCATATAATAGTTGAGATTCCAGAAACCCAACAGAAGAACAAAATTCTACAAGCAGTGAGAGAAAAGAAACAAATCATATACAAAGGAAAGCCCATCAGAATCACAGCAGACTTCTCAACACAAACCCTCAAGGCAAGAAGAGCTTGGAGTGACATATTTCAAGTCCTAAAGGAAAACAGGCTCCAATCCAGACTGATGTACCCTACAAAATTATCTTTCAAAATTGATGGAGAAATAAGATACTTTGATGACAAAGAGCACCTTAGGAACTTCATGAATACCAAACCAGCACTCCGAAAAGTTTTAGACAATATCCGAGGAAAAGACAAGGAGGATCACAACGCAGATTGAATCCACTGGACATGACAAGAAATTAAATGCAAGGTTGGGCGGGGGGCGAGAATCCAACAAAAAGAAAAAATCATGACAATGATAGGTCAATATGTATCAGTTATAACCATTAATGTTAAAGGTCTCAATTCAAATATCAAAAGAAATAGACTGGCAGAAAGGTTCAAGAAGCAAGATCCAACAATATGCTGCATACAAAAACCACACTTAATTCAAAAAAAACCTGAAAGACTGAAAGTTAAAGGGTGGAAAACAATATTCCATGCAACAGTAACCCCCAAAAAGCAGGACTAGCTATCTTCTTTGCAAATCAAGTGGATTTCCAACCAACACTGATTCAGAGAGATGAAGAAGAACATTACATCCTTGTCAGGTGAACAATCCCAGAGGAAGAGATGACAATCATAAACATATATGAACCAAACCCGATTGTACCCAAATATATAAAATAAATACTAATGGACATGAAAAATCAAATAAGCACTAATGCAATAGTAATGGAGGACTTCAATACACCACTGTCACAGATAGATCAACTAGACTAAAAATGAATAATGAAATACTAGAACTCAATCAAACTCTTGAACAAATGAACTTAACTGATGTTTACAGAGTGTTCCACCCCACAAAATCAGAATACACATTCTTTTCAGCTGCACATGAGTCATTCTCCAAAATAGATCACATACTCACACACAGAACATGTTTAAGTAAGTGCAAAGGAATTGAAGTTATCCCCTGTATATTATCAGACCACAGTGCGATGAAATTGGAGGTCCATAGCAATAGAAACCACAAGAGTTTCATAAAAACATGGAAACTGCACAACACACTTCTGAATAACCAATGGGTCACAGAGAAAATTAAAGAAGAAATCAGACAGTTCCATCAATCAAATGACAATGACAATACAACATATCAGAATCTATGGGACACAATGAAAGCAGTTTTATGAGGGAAATTAATAGCTGTGAATACTTACATTAGGAAAACAGATGGAGGCCAACTAAACAACCTGATGCTGAACCTCAAGCTTCTAGAAAAAGAAGAGCAGGACAAATCCAAAGCTCATACAATGGAGGAAATTATAAAGATCAGAAGATAAATCAATGCAATGCAAGGAGACTAAGAGAATGATACAAAAAATCAAAGAGTTGCTTCTTCGAAAGAATAAACAACATTAACAAACCCTTAGCCAACCTTATCAGAAAAAGGAAAGAAAAGGCCCAAATCCAAGAAATTACAATAGACCCAGCAGAAATCCAGAGGATTGCCAATACCTACTTCCAAAAATTACACGTCAGTAAGATGGAAAACACAGAAGAAATGGACAGATTCCTACATATGGATGAATTATCAAAGTTGAATGAAGAAGACCCCCAAATTCTAAACAATCCAATATCAATCAATCAAATTGAAAATGTAATTAAAAATTAACCAACTAAGAAAAGTCCTGGTTCTGATGAATTCACTGCTGAATTCAATAAAATATTTAGAGAGGAACTACTGCCACTACTGTTTAAACTCTTCAATGAAATTGAAAGGGAAGCAATACGCTTGAACTCTTTCTTGGAAGCTAGAATCACCTTGATCCCCAAAGCGGAGAAAGACCCAACTGAAAAAGAGAAATTAGGCCAATCTCACTAATGAACATAGATGCAAAAATCCTTAATAAGACACTGGCAAAATGAATACAGAAGATCATCAAGAAGATAATATACCCTAACCGAGTGGGATTCATCCCAGGGATGCAGGGATGGTTCAACATACGCAAATCAATCAATGTAATACACTATATTAATAGAGCCCAGGGCAAAAACCATATGATCATCTCAATGGATGCAAAAAGCATTTGACAAAATCTAACATGCATTTATGATAAAAACCCTACGGAAAATTGGAATAGACAGTCTCTATGTCAATCTTATAAAAGCCGTCTATGAAAAACCAAAAGACAATATCATACTAAATGGTCAAAAACTGAAATCCTTCACGCTAAAATCAGGAACAAGACAAGGATGTTCACTATCTCCACTCCTGTTAAATATAGTTTTGGAAACATTAGCCACAGCAATTAGACAAGAGAAAGAAGTAAATGGAATAAAGATAGGTAATGAAGAAGTCAAATTGTCATTATTTGCAGATGACATGATAATCTATATAGAAAACCCCAAGAACTCCAACAAAAGTCTTCTAGACTTAATAACCAAATTCAGTACAGTAGACAGATACGAGGTCAACACACATAAATCAATAGCTTTCCTTTACATGCACAACCTCACTGAGATAGAAATAAGGCAAACAATTCCTTTCACAATAGCATCCAAAAAATTGAAATACCTAGGAATCAACCTAACAAAAGAAATCAAAGACCTCTTCTCTGAAAACTATAGCACTGTGAAAAGAGAGATTGAAGATGATATCAGAAAATGGAAAGACATCCCTTGCTCCTGGGCAGGAAGAATCAATATAGTGAAAATAGCCATACTTCCAAAACTTCTATATAGATTCAGTGCAATCTCAATTGAAATCCCAGAAGCATAGTTCATGGACCTTGAGAAAACAATCCAAAAATTCATTTGGAATAAGAAGAGACCTAGAATATCAAAAGCAGTTGAAGGCAACAGAGACATGGTAGGTGGTATCACAACCCCCAACTTGAAACTATAGTACAAATCTACTGTGATAACAACAGCATGGTACTGGCAAAGAAACAGACCTGAAGACCAGTCAAACAGATTAGAAGACACAGAAACAACTCCAGACACACTCAGCCCCCTCATCTTAGACAAAGGAGTCAAACACCCTCGCTGGAGGAAAGATAGCCTCTTTAATAAATGGTGCTGGAAAAATTGGGTTTCAACTTGCCAAAGATTAAAACTAGACCTATATCTCTCACCATGCACTAAATTAAAATTGAAATGTATTAAAGATTTAATTATTAAAACAGAAATGCTGAACCAGCTGGAACAGAGGTTAGGAAGAACTCTTGAAGACATTGGTGTAGGAAAAGATTTTATGAACAAAACCTCAGTTGTCCGTGAAATAGCACAAACAATCAACAAGTGGGACCTGTCCTTATTCAAAAGCTTCTGCACAGCAAGAGAAACTAATAAAAGTGTGAAGAGACAACCCACAATGAGGGAAAAAATTTTCACCTTCTGTTCCTCAAAGGTCTATTATCTAGAATCTCTAAAGAACTTAAAAAAATCAGACCTCCCAAATTTAAAGACCCAATCCAAAAATGAGCATCTGAAACGAACAGACATTTCTCAGACAAAGAAGTAGAAATAGCAAATAAACATATGAAAAAATGTTCATCACTGGTCATTCGAGAGATGCAAATGAAAACAACACTGAGATTCCACCTCTCCAGAAAAAAATAGCTGCTATCAAGAAATCAAACAATAACAAATGCTGGCGGGGCTGTGGGGAAAGAGGAACCCTGCTTCACTGCTGGTGGGGGTGTAGACTGGTGCAACTGTAAACTGGTGCAATTAGTATGCAGATACCTCAGAGAATTAGGACTCGAAGTCCCATTTGATGCAGCTATTCCCCTGCTGGGTATCTTCCCCAAAGAATCAAAAGAATCATACCACAGTGATAGATGTGCACCCATATTCATAGCAGCGTAATTCGTGATAGTTAAAACTTGGAAGCAGCCTAAATGTCCATCAGCTGGAGACTGGATAAAAAAAATGTGTTTTTTAAAAAATAAAATGGAGTACTACTCAGCCATAAAGCATGAGAAACTAGAGACATTTATGGCTAAATGGATGCACATTGAGGCAATACTCTTAAGTGAAATAAATAGGACACACATGTGTAAATGCTGAATAGTTTCTCTAGTGTGAGAAACTGAAAGTGTAAATAAGGACTAAAGGGTATTATAGATAATATGAAATATCAAGAAAAGTGGCAAAGGGGAAGGAGAAGTGGGAGAGGTAGGGGAAAGGAAAGAAGGGAATGGAATTAATATGAGAAAATGAAAAAATGGAAACAAAATCTTTGTAAATAGGGAGGAATGGAGAGGTTGAAGGGAGGGCAGGGGGATGGGGAAAAAATAAGAATCAAGAGAGATTATGTAAAGGTGCAAATTTCCAATGATGAATGTCATTACAATGTATACCTAAAATGTACCAATAAAACTAATTTTTAAAAAAGAAATACCCAACTAAATTGGATCCGCATAATTTTGAGCGTGGCTGAGCGGTTTTATTGAAGACAGAATACTTATCCTACGCTGGCTTGTTGCCTGATTGGTATAAAGTGAAAAGAAAGAAAGAAGGCTCACTTCTGTTTCTTCTGAGGAGCTCCAGTCTTTGCCTTCACCATGGACATCATCTCCAGCCTTCCAATGCAGACCCTTCAGCTGCCTTAACTTGACCCTCGGAACTCCAGCTTGCAGACAGAGCTTTTGAACTCTTCCACATCTGACTCTGTGGGCTGCTTTTGTAAGCCTACCTCGTAAATTCTTATATATTTTTATATCTTGCATTAAATCTGTTTCTCTAGTAAGCACTGACTGATGCAGCCAATTCAGTGCAAAGATGATTCTTAAAGCCTAGGCAACCAAGCTGATCTTTGGTTCCCATTATTAATTAGAAAAATACAGGAAAAGGAACAAAAAGAGGTAGGCCTTCAGAGAATTGCCACACTTATGGCAGCGGTGGTTCCACTGTTCTTGAATTTCCCTCTCCTTAATTCAACTATGCTCAAGTTGTGGCCAAGGGATTAAGGACAGAAGAGTCCTCCTGAAGAATGGTAGTATCTGGAAGGATAGTGAGAATTAGGCAATTATCTTTTCAGGTATAAATTTCAGCATGCTTGCTATGTGCACTTTTTTCAGTCAATGTGTCTTTTGACAAAAGTATATGTGTACATTGTAGTAGGTCATGGTGACAAAGTAGATCTGATAGAACAGTAGAAAAAGAAAATGATTAAAATATACATATATAGCAACACAGAAGATGCTGTTTGTTAGTAGGAAGGCTGTGTGGTGCCTTTCTATATTTTTAACCTACTGTGTCCAAGGCAGAAAATCCATGCCTGTGATGTGATTTAACTTGCCACCATTTTCCTTCCACAAGGACCATTTAGCTTTGTAGTTGATGTCTCAAATATATCCTTTAGCTTTATAATTTCAGTGGACATGGGCTCATTCTACTTCCTGTATCTGCACTTCTGTGCTTGGTAAATTTCTCTAACTCTGATGATCACTGTACCCAAATGCCAAGTATCCTGGAAATGGCAAGATTTTAATATGCATCAAAAATATTTCCCAATCACTGACTTACAGGAATTGGTATCAAAGTACCATATCTTCCTCATTTCTTAGACAAAATGACTATCTTATTTGTGCTGCCAAAACAACCACATACAAACTGTAATTGCTGATTTTTGGTACCAGGGATTGAACTCGAAATCTTGCATTTGTGAGGCAGGCTACTGAGCTAAATCCCCAGCCCTGACAAAATTACTATGGAACATGTGCTTTATGTTGACTTCCTGAGTTTCAGCTTTGCATTTGACCCTTTATTAATTCTCATCATTGTCTCATTTCTCTGTTCACCTAAGACTGTCTCCTCTGAGTCCCAAATGAACTACTTTCATTCACATTCTTAATTTACATTTTTTGGAAGGTAACCTAATTAAGATAAACACCAAAATTTAATTTTCCTTGTTGAACAATTAGGGAAGAATCAAAATAGTATGTATAGTCACTCATATTGGTCAGGAACTGTTAGTGGTCTCTCTAAAGGGAGAACTGAGACCCCGGAGAGCACTGACCTTTAAAGAAAGAAAGGGAGACAGCCTGGGGAATGAACAGCAGTTTATTCCTCTGATACTGTTCGACAATCACAAAGGAAAGAAGTAAGGCTTTTATACATATAGGAAAGCAGCTTAGTTATTCTGGCTATTGTCTTTCTGATTTTAACCTCTGCTGACAACAAGTGACTTTAAGTGACTCATAAAAGCTACAGGTGAATTTACAAGTCCTTTGTTTCCATTCACCAATCCTGTACATCTCAGAGCACACCATACCCGTCTTCTTATCAGATGGTATCAAGAAAGCAGGGCAATATCAGCAGAAATCAAGCCCACCAGCCCACTGCAAATATCACAGATGTAAACAATGAGTCCTATCTCTCTCACCACCCATAGAGTCATTGGGTCACAGTCCTCTGACCCTGGGCAATGGTTACTAAGAAAACTAGGAAAACCTGTTTTCTCCCATAAAACTTTTACAACGTCTCTTACAGTTTCCTGGAATTCTTTTAACAAACAGACTTGTGGAAATTCCCAGAGTCAACTTCTTAATTTTCTCAGTTAACAAACTTCTTGTGATCAATTCTTACAACTAGGTAACTAAATTCTACAATTTCCCACAAGGAACTATGAAAATTCTACCTATTTGTGAGCTAAATTCACCTAATCAATATTTCATGGTTCCTGGAAGCAGATGTAGGAGCCCTGTTTAGAGATAAAGAATTCCATAACACACAATACAACAAGCAAAATGAACTTCATGCTTATGTCAGTTCTGACCCCCCAAAAAGTCACAAAAAGGTGACACTGAGATACCCCAATGAATGCTGTATACATCGTGAATTTGTGTCACAATCAAGGCATTTCACTATTTTCTTACTGACAGGCAAGTAAATCTACTTTACTCCTCATTTCATGCAAACGCAACCTAAGAAATGCCTAGGGGCTCAGTAAAGAAAGTTCAAAGTCTTACATTCTTAAAATATCTGCCCAGCATTCACAGGACACTCAGGGCTCATGGCAAATTGCCTATCCCAAAAAGTATCCTTATAGAGTTTGTATTATTTTTTCTGCTAATTTGCAGGGTCATTAGTAAAACGAAGTGTAATCAACTTAAAGCAATCCTAGAGTCACCATTTTCACTCATCCTAACATAGAACATGTCTTTTTGTTCTGTATTGCTTTAATATTTTCCCTAACTTGAAGGTACAAGTGGTCAATCATAGATAATGAAATGTAGTAAGCTCATGAGAAGTACACCAAAAAATGACAGAATCATATAATAGGCAACAACAGTCAAATTTTGAAAGGTTGCTTAATTTTCACAAGAGGCATTTAAACTATCATGACAAATGCTGAGGTATACAATGATAGAAGAGATGAAAGCCAAAGAGAGGGAAAACCACAGATGAAAGGCATTAACTTGGGGAACCATCCTTGTATCCAGTGGAAGTCAGCAGAGCAATGAGACGTAAGGGAAGAAAATGACAAAAGTGAGATTGTTAATATAGTGACTACCAAATAATGAGGGAATCTAGATTTAATGTTTATTTAACAAATTTAAGTTATTAGTTTATTTAACAAATTCAATGTTTATTTAACAAATATTAAATGCATTTTAAATGTATCTTTTCTCTAATAATGTAAGCTATTATCCCAAGGTATCCATATATATTTTTATCTTCCCCAAGCCCTTCTAAGTTCAGAGTCACAGCCTCAAGGGGAAAACAAAATCAACTATCTCTTCCCTCTGCTATGCAGTGATTCTCTAATAGGCATTAATTAGTCATCTGTACCATCACAAACAAGAAAACATCATTTTAAAGAATCATTTTCTTTTTTATTGCAGTGGTATCATATAGTGGATGTGGGAATACTATGGGAATGAACTTTGCAGAAGCCAGTGTATCGGGTTCAGAATTCAAACTCTCAAATCTTCAAGCCCATAGGTAAGACTTAATGGCATGACCTTGGACAAGTCATATAACATCACTGATATTCAATTTCTATCTCTGTAAAATGTGAGTAATAATTTTATACATTTTAATATGTTCATATATTTTTATATTTTATATATTTGTATATTCCTTGCAAACTTAGAGTAATATTTGGTACTACTCATGAATAATATTCTTATGTCTGAGTGAGATAACTTATGTTATTTGCATCATCAGGAACCTAGACCACATTAATCATCCACCACAAACAGTTATAATCCTCAGGTTTATATTATTTTCACTCTTGAAAGGTAACAGTATTTGATATAACAACACATATAAAAACGAACCATTGGGTTTATTTGGCTACTGTTAAAATATTTACCAGAAGTTTTCCAAGTATGAGAGTGTTGTAATGTTCTTATCAAAACTAAAATCTGTTCACCATCTCAGAATTTGACTGTGGTTTCCTAAATAGTGCCACCTAATGTTTGAAGATGTTGGGGAGATGGACAATTTATTTTAAAGAAAATCCCTGCATATTTATAAGCAAGAAAGAAGGCATTATCTCAATACAAATTATGTCCATGTGCAAGAGTGAATTGAAAGAGTTAATATGGTTTAAAACATTACTAAGTGACAGACAAAGGTTAAATTTGGAGAAAAAATATTTACAGAGTTTAAAAGTTAAAGAAATATCAAACTAAAACACATGGTTCAATAGCTGATATTTTTCCAATATACTTTGTTTTAATTGGAAATGAAGAAGAATAAGTACGTGTAATTCTATACCACAAGCATCTGCAACACTTCTCTTGGCCAAACCCCAACCCAGAAGCCACAAAATATGCCCTATTGGATAAATTGAGGGCTTCCCCACTTGCCTGCACCCTGACACAAGTCACAAACAATGCCTGTGCCAACAATTACATGACTTGCTTTGTAGCTATAGCAATCTCACTTTTTCCTCTCTGGGGCCCATTTAATCATTGCTTGTTTATCTTGTTTCCTGTTGGCCTGTTCACTTTGCCCAGTCTTTTAAACCCTGGTACCCAAGCTCTTTGCCACACTGCTCACCCCATGTAAATCCATCTTGAAACTGCATTTTGCAGCAGAATTTTTGCTATTCACCTCTGATGTGATTCAGCCTCCACCAAATAGGATTCTATACCCTTGTCCTGCATCTCCCTTTGTCTCAGCATTTGGTATTAATGTGATATAATTCCTGCAGATGATAGAATTGACCCTCTAATCCAACCCTCTCATTTTACAAATGATAAAATCATCTCACTTTAGTTACTTTTAGATTCAAATGTTTCTCACAGGATTTTTGAAGAAAAAATAGAAATCGCTTCAAATAAGAGGCTAATTTCTGGAAGGTTTTCACAAATGGCTAATCTTCTCCACATTATATCGATTCCTAATAGTTTCATTCAGAGGATAAAATTTCTGTGTTCTTCCCTGAAAGGAAATATCTCTTTACTGATAATCAGTGGATGTGAAGAGAGACTGGAGTGTTGTCTTTGAATGTAGATGTATATAAAATGTATTTAATTCTTTATTAGAAGTCATTAATTTAAATCAATTAAATCTATATGAATCATTCTATGATTTATTTCCTCGTTCCTTAGTTCCTTTGAAATTTACATTTTAATATATATAGTACTTTAGAGTGTATAAAGTATACTACATCATTTTCTACTAATAAAATATATGATGTTAGGTGGGGAAGTACATGACTTTATAATATAAATGAATAAACTATGGATTATACCTACCTGGATGGATTAGACCATTGAAAGAAAAATAAATAAATTGTGAAAATACCAGAGTCTCTGGTAAAAGTGGAATGTTGATATATTTGATATCACTAAATTCCTTAATTTTATCTCCCCAAAAGGCCAAATATTTCAAAACACTCACAGATGGTGAAAATATCCAAGGTACTGCCTCACAGTATGCCATTTACTAGAGTACCAAAAGTAAGTCTTTAGGCATCTTGGTACCTAAGTCTTCATGATGGAATTCATTTTACAGTGAATGTCTGTCTAACACTATTGCAAGGTTCTAGTGTCTACACTTCTCTTTAAAACTAGTTTGGTTAGATTATGAGAGCAAAATTACTTTCAGTTGTAACTATTTTGTTGTCTAATGAAAGAAGGCATGGGGTGAATACTTTGTTGATCAACTGGCAAATTATATCGATCTTTATGAGAAAAAATGTCTACTCTTGAAAGAAAAGATTTGAAAAGGAAAAGAAGATTACATGCCATGAGTCAAGTTTTCCTTGAATCCAATTCCTGGTACTCATTTTGGAAACCTTGATATCAGATGAGGAAAATCACATGTTAATCCATTAACTACTTTGGTGGCACACTTCCATTTTAAACAATGCAGACATTTTCCTCTAAATTTACTATTCTGTCATAGTCAGCCACACTTTAATCCTCCTTTCTTTATCTAAAATACAGTAACTTCCTCCAATATTTGGAAAAAAGCATTAGTCAAACTATTCTATCAACATTTTCTTTGTTCTTCCCAATACCATGTCTTTCATGTTACTTTCAGAATTTCTGTAAAAGCATCTTTCCTCTGTTTAAAATGTCAAGTTTTACTACTGAAATAAATGTGCTACTGTATCTCCACAAAGCACTGCCTGGAACTAGGGATAGAATATAAGTTGTCTTCTCTTTAGTAAAGATACCCAAAATCCCACAACCAACTCTACTCTGTACAAGATGGCCTCCCATTCTTTATGTAACAGAACTACTATATTGAAAAGAAAAAAACACTAAGGAAAAAACCACTTAACATAAACATTATTTAAAATGATTGATTACTTAAGTCAATATTTTCAGCAAAATTGTATTCATTATAAGGTGCAGTACTGATTGTCAGACTGTGGCTAATATATAATAAATTTTGCAGCAATTATTTATTAATCTACTAACAGAACTATCAGCAATATAAATCAGTAAAATTTTTACTTCATTGTTCTTGTATACATCAGAACAGAATCTAATTTAAGTGTTTTAAAAGTCTAGTTTATATCTTTTCTGAGTGACTTGGGACACAGTGAAAAAAGTAACCACTAGAAGCAGAAGATATCAATATTTTTATCAGCTCTGCAGCAAGCACATTCATGAATTTAATCTTCAGTGTCTTGAAGCTGAAGAGGAAAGATGGAGGGAAGGAGAGAGACAGACAGAAAGGGAGAAGAATAGGTGAGAGGAGAGAGAGAGAGAGATGATTAGATCGATAGATGATAGATAGATAGATAGATAGATGGTGAAGTTGAAAATCAAATATGGGTATAGGCATTGATATAGACATTGACATAAAGACAGACACATAGACATATGGCATATAGATATAGACAGACCAGCATGTAGTCCCTTATACCATAATGTCCTATCCTGTTTGACTCATTATTTTATGCAAACTGGTTCCTGTATGTATTTCATACCTTATTCTTTGTCTGAAGAAATGTATAGTGATTGAAAGATCTTGCTGCACAGCAGTAGAAATTTTTATATTTGGAATGAACCAAAGATGATATACATGTGCAATTCTTACTGAAGCATGCAATCAACAAAGCATAGGAAACTCTTGGCAAAGGATCTTTGTGACTTTCCAAAAGGGCCATTAAGAAAAGTGTCCTATTACAGTTTACAAATGAGACCATGTATGTTGATGTTTAAAAACGTTTTTCCAGCTTCAATGGCAGCTTTCCTTATTTAAGTTTAAAGTTTATTTGCAAATATTATGTAAAAAAGAGACTGCCACATTGGTAGAAGAAACAAACCTTCAGCCCTGAGTTACATTAAATGCACACACACACACATACACATGCACAATCACAGCACGCACATAAACACAATTATGGACTCACGCATTTATGTACTTTTCAAGTTAATTTAAATTCATTCAAATTAATATATTTGGTGTGTTTTTATTTGGTTGACAACAGGGTTACAAACATGCAATTATTTCACTACTCCCTGTTTTTTCTCCCAATGTAATTCTTGAAATATGTCTACTTCACCTGAGATGTGGTAAAGGTCAAACTAGTTTTAATCAATATGTTAATAACTTGATATTTTAATTGTTGTAAAACTTCTGTATTTGCTGTACAGTTTTAATTTTAATTTATACTTTTCCTTCACAAAAGGGAAGTTTAAGATGGAATAAAAATGCGAAAGCCACACAAATACCAAATACATGATAGTATATTTGAAATACAGTTTATGTTTGATAAATATTTCCTGTAGTGATGGTTTGCGCTAGTAGCTTTAGATTCATTTAGCATGTAAGGTAAGTTCCTGCATGTTGATATACACTTGAATGTGTTGATTTTTTCTGTGATTCAAATGGTTTTGGCTCTTACAGGGCTGCTAAGTCTCTAAACTATTCTTGATGGGTTGATGTAATTGCTTGCAAAGATAACATGAAACACAAGAGACCAAAACCAATAACAATAACAGCAAACCATGGAAAGTCATTAGAGATCATTGCATATTTCTTTGGCATAAAAAAGTAAAATATCTTCCAATAAACAAAAACATTTCACTGTGCAGCAACTTGCAATTACTTGTACTTTTTTCTATCTTTCCTATCTACACTGTTCAGGAATCCTGTTGGAAATTATCACAATTAAATATTTATATCTCAAGTTTTGACACAATATTCCTTGTGTCTCACATTTGAAGAGTTTGAAACATACCTAGAAGATCATTCAGTTTATTTCCAAGGACACTGATGTTATCCTGAAGGGAAGAACAACAAAAATACATTTTAAAACTTACAAATAAAATATTTACCTTATAATAAGAAGATATTTTGCTAGTCTCAAAATAATTCACATATGTTTTAGAAAAAAGTTAAAATTCCTCTGAGATAAAGAAATTAAAGAATTGTTTGAGGGAACACTTATTTTCCAACTGTCTGTTGAACATCTACTACTTTCTACTAACTAGTAACTGAAAGTAGAAAAGTGAACTAATAAGGGGAAAATTGTTATTTTAGAGTTTATATATTTGTAGGTGAAGTAAGAGGAAGCAATATGATTAAGTATATTTAGTTGAAAAATATATAACCTGTAAGACTAAAGATGTTGGAGTCTGATGTCCACAGATGAACACGACAGCAAAAGATATACCTGACCAAGAAAAGTCAAGCTCTATGGTACAGGCCAGCTTCCTCTTTGTTTTCCATTTGATTCCATCCAGGCTGAAGCTTATTGGCTGGTGCCAAGTACAATCAGGGTGGGCATTCCCCCCTTTGTTTGGGGGAATGCACACCACTCATCTCTCAAAACACTCCCACAGACACACCAGCAAGTGTGTTTTAGTCATCTTCTAGGTCTCCCTTAATGCAGTCAAAGAGACAATCAAGAATACATATCACAATTTTCTAAGCATAGTGAAAGGAGAGATGTCTTTACCTTTTAGGATTATCCATTCATTTTTATTTTTGAGTGACATTTGGTATAGTTAGTCCCTTAAGTCTACCATATCTGCTTTAAAAAGTTTGACGCTGAGTCTGGAGTTATAAAGAAAATTACATGGAATATATTTTTAGCTGGTAAGAATTCTACAGTGGAGTTCTAAAATGATGTAGATTAAGGTCAACTATTAGTATTGGAAAACATTGTCCTTTGGGCCCTACATAAATATTCTGATTCAGTGAGTTTGAAATGTCTCCCAGATCGGAATATTGACAGCCACCTATCTCCCCACAATAATTCAGTTGATCTTGATAATAGACTTTGAGAAAAAAAACAAATTAAAGTGAGTGAGCCAAGCACAAAAATGATACCATTTCTAAAATTTGTAATTGATTTTTCTAAAATACAATATTGATTCAAAAATCTTTGCAAAATATGTTGTAGCTAGCATGATGGGAAACAAGATGTACACACAGACCCACTGTAATCCTATTTGCAGACTCTTTAAGAAAACAGTTTTGTATTTCAATTCCTTCCTTTGTTTTTCTTGAGAAGTTTTTTTCCAATCATATAAAGAAAACTCATAAGAAAAAACTTTGTATTTACCTCAAAAAAAAAAAAAAAGAAAATATTTCCTGCAGTGTAGGACTTATAGCCACCTAAAGATTTTTCTTTATTTTAATAGTATATGTTTGCAGTACTTATTATATTCCTCATGAGGAACTGACTCATGTGTATAATAAATTTCAATTCTTTTTGCATCCCTTCCTCTGTCTTCCTTCCACCCTTCCCCTATCTCTTGGTACTCTTCCCTTTTGCAAAAGATCTATCTCCCTATTTCCTACTATCTATCTCTTATTTTACTCTTTATGTTTTGAGTTTCTCAATAAGAGAAACTGTGCAATACTTAAGATCGTGTGTGTGGTTTATAATGTTATGGTCTCAAGGTGCACCCATTTTCCTACAAATGTCTCAAGTTCCTCCTTCTTTATGCCAGAGTAGAACTCCACTAAGTAAATAACATATAATCTTTATCTATTCATCTGTTGATGGACATATAGGCCACTTGAAAGGTTTAGTTACTATGACAAGAGAGAAAGGAAAAAGTGAAATAAATATTGATGTATGAAAGAGCAAGGAAAATTATATTCAATAAACAGAGTTCACTGTCCTAGGATTCTACCCTCTGTTTTAGGAACTACTACCAAAAGGCCTTTGTGTTTAAGAACTTCTGCAAGAGTGTGAGGAGTGTGTGTCTGTGTGTGCTTGAAAGAGAGAAATAAAATGTGTGTGAGTGGGTACATGGAGAATATTCTGACAGCTTAGGGTTGTAAACTTTTTTTCTTTAAATGGCATGTGGTTGATTTATTGGAAAATATGCAATTCAAAGAAAGCATGTTGAATATTTTTATTTTGAAATAAATGTAAGAGGAGAGAAAAAGAATAGTTTTGATTAAGGTTTTCAATCATCTTATATATGTCAAGAAGTTCATTTTCTCTTCAAATATTTTAAAAATGTTTAGAAAGATTTTATGGCATTTTTCTCTTGAGTATATTCTTGGATACTCTTATGGGTTGTGAGAGTCATTAGTCAATAGGATGACTTTTATGGGAACTTGAAAGTTGAAAATTAATAGCAAACAGGGGTAAAGGTTTAGGAAGTAGGTTGTATGCTGAATGTTAATAGAAAAAAATAAAATTTTGCTTTGGAAGACATAAGTGTGAGGTACTACAACTCTCTGAACAATATCAAGGGCAGCTGTATAGAGCACTTGTCCCGGTGTTCATCTGTGAAGAAGACTGAAGAGGAAATGGATGAAATTCAATTATTTATTTTGAAGTAAGAAGAAAATTTTTAAGACTGATGTACAACAACTATAATTTTTCTTGATATTTTTGAATATATGTGTACATTTTACAATAAGATTTTCAAATTGGACTTTTTGCTATCCGTTTTGGAGTAGTCAATCATGAGAGTAAAGCACATCATATTATACCTACCATTTCATAAGTTGAAATTTGAGTGCGTATTTTATGTTCCTTGGATACTTTTAAATTATGTGATGAGATGTCCATATTAAATACAAATTTCTTCTCATGTTTCCCATATTTCATACCCATGTTTCTAGCAGCCTAATTTATTTTTTTTAATTTTATCTTTTATTTTTTGGTACCAGGAATAGAACTCAGGTCCTTGAGCTTGCGCAGCAGGTGGTAGAACCACTGAGCTAAATCCCCGGCCCTAGCAGCCTAATTTATAATGGTTAATCTTTGGAAATGGCCTGTATGCTCATGAGTGGATGAGTGGATAAAGATGATGAAGTGATGATGCTCCTTTCATTTCATTCTCTATATCTCATTCATTCCCAATGATTTTCTTCCATGTGATAGTGGGAGTTAAAGAGGGTGAGACACACAAAGACTGTGTGTCCTTTCTGATTGCATTGAAAAGTAGCATTTAGAAAAGTTTATTTCTTTTGAAGATCCTAAAATATAAACCTTATTGAGATCAGTTTTCAAGAAAGCAAAGTATACATAATGCCCACATATACATCAATATCAGAACATATCATAAAATCAGTTTATTAATTTGAAATGCCACTGGATTATAAATTCTGCATTACAAAAAAGCAAATAAACTTAAGGAATTTTAAACTGTGTTTTATAATTGCATTCTGTAGAAACACAATATAATGTTAGGAGAAATAAAAGAAAATATTAAAAACTTATTTTGTAAAGGCATCTTGGATATATGGTAGATATTGCTTTCAAAAGGTAATAATTAATTTCCATTGATATAACATTTACACATATATTTTTTAAATTAGCATTTTCCAAGAATATTTTGATAGTTCCTCATGCTGTGCCAAGTGGGGAAGAATAAGGAGAGGAAGGGAAAATAAGTAAAACAAAGATATGCTATGTACAAGAATCTAATAACCTCAATAAATATAAATATTATACATCAGGAACATGAACTATGATTAATAGTTTCAAGAAGAATGAAAGTGGGGAAAGGGAATTCAGAGCAGGGAGGGTGGTAGAAGGGAAGGGGAGGGGATTTAAAACAAAAACAAGTTGTATCATGTCCATGTACTCACTCCTCAACATGATTCTAAACTAAAAATACTTCAAACATGTAGTAATTAACAATAAAAAAGTCCCCCCCCCAAAATTTGAAGATTACTCTTGATGAAACAAAAAGATCACTTAAAAATACATATATGCATTATATTCTGGTTGCTCTAGTCTCATAAATAAAGGACATTTAAAATTCAGTGAGTACACGTATATCACTGTGGCATGTTTCTTTTAATTCTTCTGGGAAGATACCCAGCAGGGGAATAGCTGAGTCAAATGGGACTTTCAGACCTAGCTCTTTGAGGTATCTCTATACTGATTTCCACAGTGCTTATACCAGTCTACACTCCCACCAGCAGTGGAGCAGGGTTCCTCTTTCCCCACAGCCCCGCCAGCATTTGTTATTGGTTGATTTCATGATAGCAGCCATTCTTTCTGGAGTGAGGTGGAATCTCAGTGTTGTTTTCACTTGCATTTCTCGAATGACCAGTGATGTTGAACATTTTTTCAAATGTTTATTTGCTATTTCTATTTCTTTGAGAAATGTCTGTTCATTTCAGATGCCCATTTTTGGATTTGGTCTTTAAATTTGGGAGGTCTGATTTTTTAAAGTTTTTTATAGATTCGAAATGGTAGACCTTTGTCTGAGGAACAATGTACCCATGTTCATAGCAGCACAATTTGTAATATCTAAAGCTTGGAAGCAGCCCAAATGCCCATCAACTGGAGACTGGATAAAGAAAATGTGGTTATTTTACAAAATGGAGTACTATTCAGCCATAAAAAATGAGAAACTAGAGACATTTATAGCTAAATGGATGCACACTGAGGGAATACTCTTAAGTGAAATAAACAGGACACACATGTGTAAGTACTGAATAGTTTCTCTAGTGTGAGAAACTGAAAGTGTAAATAAGGACTAAAAGGTATAATAGAAAATGTGAAATAGGAAGAAAAGGGACAAAGGGGAATGGGAAGTGGGAGGAGTGGGGAAAGGAAAGAAGGGAATGGAATTAATAACAGAAATGGAAAAAATGGAAACAAAGTATTTGTAAATAGGAAGGGATGGAGAGGTTGAAGGGAGGGCAGGGGAAGGGAGAAAAATAAAAACCAAGAGAGATTATGTAAAGGTACAAATTTGCAGTGATGAATGTCATTATATTGTATACCTAAAATGTACGAATAAAACCATTTCTGTTTAAAAAAAATTCAATGAAATAGGCCAGAGGTAGTGGCCACACCTATAATCTGAGCAGTCAGGAGCTGAGGCAAGAGAATCTCGGTGAGTTTGAGGCCAGCCTAGGCTACATAGTTAGTTCAAGGCCAGCCTGAACTACATAGCAAAACTCTGTCTCAAAAAAAAAAAAAAAAATTCAATGAAATAATGATTTGGATCACTAGAACTTTCCCTCTATTTACCATATCTTCTTTTTACCTTAATCATAATTATTTGAAAGTATAATGTACCAAAAGTTGCAAGGACTCTTGCTTCTTTTTAAAATTTGTTTTGCTTGATAAATGTTTGCTTTCCCAGAATTTTCTTCAGTCAGGAATTGGCCATATGACACAAGAGTAACATGCTGAGAATTTCTCACAAAATGACATTGCTTCTTTTTCTTTATTTGTATTTCAAACATGGATGAGATACTTAAGAGTTTTAGCAACTGTCTTTTGACCAGGAGACAAAAATGCATAAAGACAAGAGCTTTACAAAGGATAGGATAAAAAAATGAGAAAGTTTTGATGATGATGTAAAACTATAGATTAATGATTAGACAACTTATCTCTAGATGGCAGATCAGCAATTTAATATATTTCATAACAAATATTGTAATATTCAGGTTTCTGCTATTCAAAATTTGGTCAAGTAGTTCAAAAAAAGTAAGTTAATCTTAATTAGCTTTAAAGGATCACTTTTTTCAAGTAGTTGAATAATCCAATAACATAATAAAAAGAAACCAAAGCTGTTCATTTGTCTTTTCAATAGGTGATGGGTACTTATATACATATTAAAAATAACTATTACATACACTATCAAGTGAACATATATTCCCTCTATGAAGAAAAATTTATTTCAAAGCAAAAATTTTGAAAATAACTTTTATGTAGATAATTGAATGAAAGTCTATTCTCTATATGAAGAAAAAAAAGGTATTCCAAAGCAAAAATTTTAAGCTTCTTAAAAAAATAATTGACCAACATCCTAAATTTGCAAGTGGAGAAAAAGTACATTTATAAATGTATGGGCTGGGGATTTAGCTCAGTGGTTTCGCTGCCTGCTGAGCAAGCACAAGGACCCGAGTTTGATCCCCGGTACACCCTCCCCCCACAAAAAGTATGTACCTAACTCTGACTTTCCATGTATTTATAGGAAGTCCATGAGAACATCATTGTTTATAAATTCCATTAAGTTTAAAGTTTTCTTTTATGGGTTACACTTTACTAAATCTGTCTTTGACACTGTGATGGTATCTTTTATATATTCAGGTTGAAAAATTCTTAATTATCAATGGATAATGTCTCAAGTATAATTATAAAATATTGAAAGATTCTCATTTACCCTCTGAAATTAGCCCATTTCTTTAGTGAAAGATATATAAGTTTGGGAATAAACTTAGTAATAAATAATTGTACTTTGGTTGCAGGGTTTATGAAACATGTAATTCAGTGCTCTTTCTCACTCAATGATATACGTAGGAGAGAACAGATTAAAAACACCCTTGCTGTGTGGTTGTAATTAAACCAGTTGTTTAAAAAACAATCAGAAATTTACTCAGATGAAAATGAGTTCTCAGTTGAAATTGCCAAAAATGAGTAAGCAGTTTAAACATGTTCCTAATCATTTTCAGTAAGAAAGAGGAAAATAAATAAACCTCATTATCGAATGAACAGAGGGTAAACCGAGGACACCATCGTGGGGAGTTATGTTTCAATGCTTGTTCGAATTCTTTTCTGCCAAATAAACCCTCACACATGGAATAGAGAAGCCAGTGCCTTCCCTCTCTTCACTCCCCAGCCCTAGGCTTTTAATAACGGACATCTGACATGCTAACAAGCATGTGTTTTTTCATTGTCGTCTGACCTCAGCTGTCTGATATTGGCGTAAAAGGATGCGTGGAGTCACACATCAAGGGTCTTCTTTGTGAACAGTATAACCAAGGGCTTATTTCCAATTTGCAGTCTGTGCTGCTGTTTAAGAAGTGCCACATTTGTTTGATTTCCACTTGATGCTGTGCCATTAATCTACCAAACTCAGGGGTCAACTGTACTGACAATATGTGAATGAGGAATCAAAGATAAGGACTTTATGTGATTTTATTAAAAATAAAGGAACCAGTTTGTTTCAGAGGTTTCATTTTCAAATCTCCAGATATAAAATAATAAAATATCATTGCATAAAAAATTTTAAGTATACCATATGATATGTGCATACGTTCTACACTATGTATAGATCTGTCCTAAAAAAGTTTCATGTTTTCCATAATGAATGAAGAGTCAATCTGTTCTATGTTTTACTACTTGGAATTAATCCAAGACCAATTACTTCTCCAGATTATCCTCAAAATTTTTCTGCATCTCAAACTTTTCTTTGGGGAAAAATATATGTTTCCAATATTTCTGCTATGGACATGTGTTACTTCAGCAATTGTGAAAATTATCTTTAAAATGTAAACTGTAAAATCTGGTAAGGGCTTTTAAAAAAGGGATGTTATTACAAAAATTAGAAAAAAATTATGTTAGAATATTAACTTTCCTCCCTGACAATAGCAGTATGTGGTTTTGATAGTGACTCTCACTCTGTGATTAAGTGAAATACATTATATTAATAATACACTTTTGTATAAATTGATTAGATTGAAATTAAAGTTTTTATATTGAAGATGTTTGTTGTTAAGAGACTTAAATTCTCATTTACAAATCATCTTTCTTCTTAATATATATATATATATACATATACATATTCTTCACCATATATGCTATTTTGTTTTACATTTAGGAATGAAGAAAAAAATTTATAACTCTTCATGTACATATTTAATACTTATTCTTTTTGAATATCAACAATTATCTCTTAAAATCTTGGTAGAAATCAACGTATGCACTCTGCATAACCCACTTTTTTGTGGCACTGGGGATTGAGTCTCATACATGCTAACGAGTGCTCTACCACTGAGCTATGTCCCAAGCAATTTTTTTAAAATTTTATTTTCCTCTGAAACAGGCTTTCACTAAATTATCCAGGCTAGCCTTATTTACTATTTTACTGACTCAGTCTTCCTAGTAACTGGGATTATACACATGCACAACCACACCTTGTTAAACGTACTTTTAATTCGAACATTCTTTTGAAAAAAATTGATTTTAACTTCAAGTTATTTTAACGTGCATATACACATTCAAATTCTCCCAAACAATACTATGAACATATATGTTCTATATACAAGGTACTCTACACCAATGCATGAGGTTACTGGAACTTATTTGTGGCTAATTGCCTCTTTTATCAATCTTATTTTTGTTATGGTTATCTTTTCCTCAGCTGTTATTTATAAGGAGAGAACATGATACTACAAATAAGTTTAGAAAATACTCTTTAAATTAATATTTGGAGTAAAATATTGTGAAACAAATCATAAGCCTCAATACATATAAATATTAAACTAAGGTTTATTATTTATTAATTTATAACAACTTAAATATTTCTTAAATGATTATTTTCTAAAAAAGAAATTTGTTAATAGAATACTGTGTTGTTATTTTTTCAAATTCTAAACATTTGAGAGTCCTTTGATAATCATTTCTCATGGGAAAAATCTACTAAACATGAGGTTCTTGCCATAAACAATCCCTTTTAGTTCTTTGGTTTTCAGTATGTATTTTTAGGTAGGAATTCCTTTGAAAATAGTAAAATTTGAGTACATTATACATTCTTTATTGCAAATTGCTGCTAGAATTTATTATACTCTTTAAGCTATGTATTAAAAATCTTTGAAGCGTAACCACAGACTGTTAAAAAAGTAATAGTTTGAAAATAAATTTTTAATAAAACATATACACAAATTGTGATGTGAGCAAAAATTTCTCATGAAGCCTTCTTGTGATTAGATTTTTCTTAAAGAAAGCCTAACGGTACAGTATTATAAGAGAAAGGTGGATTTGATTAGGAAAGACATGTAACTATTATAAAAATCATTGCTTTGGGAAAGGAAGAGAAGGGGCATTAAAATCACAAGTGAGGTTCTAAGTCAAATGCAAGTAGTAGTTCAGCTTTGAAATGAACACTTCTCTCACCTCATGAGTGGTGAGCTGTCTTTTAAAGTTGACAACAATGTCTCACAATAAAATATAGTTCAACTTGAACATTAGAGGATTTTCCTCTCTGCTAATGATGTCTCCACATTTTAATAGGGTAACATTTTGTGTTACAATGACCCACTGATTAAATTGTACTTTTGTTGAGCTGCATAGCTGAATTTTTATAAAGAGATGTTTTATTATGTCTTCAATACCTGAGATATTGGCTATAAAATGATTTTCATTTGAGATAAAAAATAAAAGAATTAAAATGTATTATGTACATTTACTAACTCCCCAAAGTGAGTGTCATCATTATGTAATACACAGATGTACTCATAAAATTTTAAAAATTGAAGAAAGAAACGAAAAACTTGAGGTAAAAGTTTGTCTTAATCTTTATGGTCAAAAGCCAAATCTTTATAGATGAAATTAAAAGTATATTATCTTTATTTACCTCATTCTGAATATTAAAATATCAAAGTTCTCTTGCCAATAGTCTTTCATGGAGTATAGTCACTTTTTCCCTCTAAATTTACATTTATGAAAAAGAGTCTATTTTCCAGAGAAATGTTAGTGAACTTCTCTTTAAAATAATCTTCAGAAAATTGTAGTCATCCAACTTATCATGTAGATAATGGAATTAGGTGTGATATCAGATCAGATTCAATAGGAACTCTTAAGCAGAATTAAAATAATATTAAATGTTCTAATTTCAAATGTAGCATATTTATTCATATTAAATTACTGGTGGTTAAAGTTGTTTATTTGTTCTCATTTTTCATAAAGGCAAATCCACTAAAGAAAGGAGATAGCTTAACAATTTAAAAATATTCTAGACCTACCTACTAGGAAGACGGAACCAAGAGAATCACTAGAGCCTGGGAGTTCCAGGCCAGCTTGGAAAAAAAGCAACACATCTTCTCAAAGGATGATGATCATGATGATGATATATGTAGGGTTTTCTCCTTTAAATCTCTTTTTATTTACATACGTAAGTCAACCCCCCCAACACACGGAATTATTTTCCCAACTCACTGTTATTAGATCAGTGCTTTTTCAAATTTTATCATCTTTCATTTTCATTCTCCAAGTATGGCTGTAATTGTATTTGGGAGAAGGCAGTGTGCTTAGCAACAAGGAGCTTGGGTCTTTGAATGTAGAACCCTCTGGGTAATTCATGATCTTCCTTCAGAGTAGCTGTACTAATGTAACCCACTTTCTTTTGTGAGGCTCTTTCCTTTATGTTACACTCTAATTACCTTTAGCAAGGACTGAGCCACTGGTGATGAAATGATTTCTTCTATTCAGTCTGAAAAAAATACTTGATTATGACTCTTATGAATTTGATTTGTTTCTTAATATGCCAAAGAAAATTAAAATTCTTTTTTTCTCTAAAGCTTGATTTTGGAAAATTCCATTTTGAAAAACATGTGCTGAGTACTATTAATTCTCTATTTTGCACCCCTTTTTGCAAAAATCATTCTTCATCAAATCTACTACCTTGAGATTAATGAGAAACAAGTAGTCTGATAAAAGTTCAAAAGGAAAACAAATTCAACATATTTTAAAATTCTAGTACTTGTTAAAATGTTTTTACTTTTAGAAGTAAAGATCATCTGAGTTGAAACTGCAATAAAAGGATTGCAATAAAATAATATATTAAAAGTGACTAGTTCACTAATTAACTAATGTATTTACTTATTCAACACACATTTAGTCTTCATACGTTCTAAGTAATGTTCTATACCCTGGAAATATATCTCTAGGGAAAAGAAAATTCTGCCTTTTGTTTTCTCTTTTCAGGTGAACACCACAGTTATTTTAAAATGTATTACTTCACATGGCTTTAAGTATCATCTATGTCCTGATAACTAGTATCAGGATCTAATTCAGAAAACAAAAATCACTATAAGGATTAGGAAAATAACTTTAATAAAATCAAATAGCACATAGCTGTTAAAAGAGCTAAGAAGAAAGCGGGAACACTGGGGTCACTGACACAGAATCAATGGTTATACTATGTGACTAGAGACAGAATTATCAAATATGTGTCCAGTGCATCACCAGATGTAAGCTAAACTGATAGCCAGACTGTAAGATGAGAGTTGGAGGCACTAAGGATTTTTGGCCACTGCTAGAAAAGTCACGTAAGACAAAGGAAGGGTGAGGAGAGAAATACCCTATGTTCTCTATTCCTTCAACTTTCGATCTTTCATTGGCCAAATCCAATGTGAAACACGTTCAACAGTGATAAACCTACTTCTGATGCAGAGCAGTAGAAAGAAAGGGTGAATACACAGGGAAAGACTGGCACATCTATGATATTTGTATCTTCTATAATTGTTTTCCTCAACTTCATACAAATGTGTTCAAATGCCTATGTGTGATCCCTTTTGAATATGAAAAAGGCACAATATACTGACTGCATAATATATCAAACTTTGATTGCTACCATATACAGAAAACATACTAATAAATATAAACTAAAATAGGGCCTCTTCGTATTGCCCCGTTATACTACAATCTGAATTACCACAACTGCTAAATTATTAAACCTAAGTGTTCGTATTTTGTTTTCTCTGACTTACATTTCCCTTCTCCTCACCCAGTCTTACCATATTAGTTCTATTTTTCCTTTATTTTGTTATGTCACTTGAGGTAGGGGCTAGCTATCTTTCCTAGGTTTGCATCAGTTCCTGGACTCAAGTGATCTTCTTGCTTTCTATAGTGCCCAGCATTTCCATTCTGTATGTATGTCTTTTTTCTCTTCATTTATACAAACAGCTGTATAAACAAAGTCTACATTGTTTTACCCTAGATTTTAAAAAATTTTATTGGTACATTTTATGTATACAGTATAGTGACATTCATTATTGGAAATTTGCACCTTTACATGATATATCTTTGTTCTTATTTTTCCCCCATTCCCCTGCCCTCCATTCAACCTCTCTACCCCTCCCTATTTACAAAGACTTTGTTTCCTTTCTCATATTTTATTCTATTCCCTTCTATCCTTTCCCCTACCCCTCCCACTTCCCCTTTGGACCTTTTCTTCCTATTTAACATTATCTATTATGCCTTTTGATCCTTATTTACACGTTCAGTTTCTCACACCAGAGAAACTATTCGGTATTTACACATGTGTGTCCTATTTATTTCACTCAAGAGGATCACCTCAATGTGCATCCATTTAGCTATAAATGTCTCTAATTTCCCATTTTTTATGGCTGAGTAGTACACCACTTTATAAGAAAAACACATTTTCTTTATCCAGTCTCCACTAGATGGGCAATTGTGCTGCTTCTAAATTTTAGCTATCACAAATTGTGCTGCTACAAACATGGGTGCACATATATCACTGTGGTATGGTTCTTTTGATTCTTTGGGGAAGATACCCAGCAGGGGAATAGCTGGGTCAAAATGGGACTTCCAGTCCTAGTTCTTTGAGGTATCTCCATACTGATTTCCACAGTGCTTGCAACAGTCTAGACTCCCAGCAGCAGTGGAGCAGGATTCCTCTTTCTCCACAGCCCTGCCAGCATTTGCTATTGGTTGATTTCATGATAGCAGCCATTCTTTCTGGGGTGAGGTGGAATCTCAGCTTTTTTTCATTTGCATCTCTTGAATAACCAGTGATGTTGAACATTTTTTCATATGTTTATTTGCTAGTTCTACTTCTTTGGCTGAGAAATGTCTGTTCATTTTTGATGCCCATTTTTGGATTGGGTTTTTAAATTTGGGAGGTCTAATTTTTTCAAGTTCTTTATATATTCTAGATAGTAGACTTTTCTCTGAGGGATAGTTGGAAAAAATTTTTCCCACATTGTGAGTTGTCTCTTCACTGTTGGGATTTTCTCTTGTTATGCAGAAGCTGTTGAAATACCTGAGCTGTAACTTAGAGAGGCTTTGATTTGCCACCTTAATAGTTGCATTCATTTGAGTGTATTTTCTTAATTTTAGGGAACTTGGTGTACATTACTACTATGTCAGTAAATAACACCAGCTCTGTTTTAGGGATTTAATGAGTTAATTTTTATAAAACTGTATCACAGATAGCAGAGTAAGTGCCCCATTTAAAAGGATATAATAAACAGCTGCATCATTCATCATAAACTAACTTGTGATCCACAGACACCGCAGAAGGGTCCCTGGTCGCAGGGAACGAGCCCTATCCAACCCACTACCCAGGCAGGGATCCACTTAGCTGCACGGGTGCCTGCAGGACCTCCCACCACCGCTCCTCTGGCCTCTTGGCTGTACTGCCACCTAGTTCCACACTACAAAGACACAGGGGACACCGAACCACCAGACCACCATACTGAGTAAGTTGGAGGGATCATCACTTCCCATTGGAACCGGGACTATCTTCAGGGGAAGGGAAGCTGGAACCTGCAGTACAACCCTGCAGAGCTCAACCCTACAGGAGGACAGGGAGCTCAACTTGGGACTTGCAGCCAGAAATCTGCCTGAATCTCATGGGTCTGCGACTGGCTTGCTGAGACTCATTGACTTATATCTGCACACTGCTACCCACGTTGTCTATTATGACAGCAGAGACATACACTGAAGGAGGTCTTTCATTTTCATTTTTATTTTTTATTTCCAAAATTAGTATTATTGGTTTATTTTTTCTCCTCTTATCTTAAATCTTTTTTCCTACTCTTTGCAAATTTTTGTTTTTCTCTCCTTTTTTCTCTCTCTTTTTTCTTCTTTCTTTTCTCTTTCCCATCTCTCTCTCTTACACTCACTCTCTTGCTCTCCCACATTGTTTATCTCCATTTTTGTTCCTGTTCTGGCTCTCATTCAGGTTTCTTCTTTATTTTTCTATTATTCTCTTTTTCCTTCTCTTGTCTGTGTCCTCTGGCCTCACTGCTGTCCTTCCCCTATCTTTCTACTTATCTATCCCTCCCTCCCCAACTCCTTCTAACTCCCCATCCTGAAGGGTAAAGTTGTTATAGTGAAGAGTATATTCACTATAAACATATGTTGGGTTGGTCCTCAATTTTTATTTAATTCACACAGTTAAAGGTGATAGATTAATAACTACTACAGAATGTCATTTTCTAAGATGTACTTGATGCTATGGTGTTGCTGATTGAATCATTTGGGCTAAGGTGTTGTTAGTGATCTAGTCAGTGGTCCTTCCTGGTACAATGAAAATGAGATCGCCTCAGAGTCATTAGAGACACTTAAAGACCAGCTATATCTGGAAGACAACTCTGAGAAGCAAACATCCCATAAGGGTTCTAATTACAAGCAGCAAAGATACTTAAAATAAGCAATTTCAAAGTATCAACCTAGGAGTTAAACAAAGGATAGTGCCAAAAACAAAAATGAGAAGATATTTAGCAAGGCACAAACTCAGACTTCCACCCCAACATGGGTAAACCCCAGGAGAAACAAGGTGGAAAAGTCTGAAAATCAACCACCTGGAAAACCTGAACTGATAGCACAGGAAGTAACAAAACAGATGAATGAGGCTCTAGAAAAATTCAAAGCAGAAATAATCTCCCAGATATCTACAGAGATGGTGAGCAGAGTGAAAGACATGATTAGAGGATCTGGAACAGAAACAGATAAAAAAAATAGATGAGCTCAGAAACATGCTGGAAGCCATGAATACCCAGCATAAGAAACAAATGGAAACCATGAAACAGATTCAAACAGATATTCAGGAGATTAAAAACTCCATTGGAAGTGTCCACAGCAGATTAAGGGAATCTGAAGATAGAATATCAGATAGAGAACACAAGATCACAGTTAAGGACAATGAAAACAGAAATTTATTAAAAATAGTAAGGGACCATGAGAAATCAATCCAGCAGCTGCTGAATGATGCAAAGAATAACATAAGACAGATAGGAGTCCATGAAAAAAGCAGGAGAAAGTACAGTTGACATAAAAACACTGTTCACAGAAGTAATATTGGAAAACTTCCCAGACAGAGGTAGAGAATTGGACATACAGATAAGTGAGGCATATAGAACTCCAACTAGCCATGATCAAAAAAATCTACATCTAGACATATAATAGTCAAGATCCCAGAAACCCAACAAAAGAACAAAATCCTACAGGCAGTTAGAGAAAAGAAACAAATCACCTACAAAGGAAAGCCCATCAGAATCACAGCAGACTTCTCAACACAAAACCTCAACTCAAGGAGAGCCTGGAGTGAAGTATTTCAAGCCCTAAAAAAAAAAAATAATTTCCAACCTAGACTGCTGTATCCTGCAAAATTATCTTTCAAAATTGGTGGGGAAATTAGATACTTCCATGAAAAAGAACACCTGAGAAATTTCATGAACACCACAGTAGCACTACAAGCAATTCTAAACAATATCCAAAAAAAAAAAAACAAAGAAGGTCAGAACTCAATGAAGCCCAAGAGAGGGAAAGCACCAGGCAAGGTAAGAAACTAAAGGGAAAGGGAGAAAAATAAATAAAAGAGCCAACAAAAGTAAAACATCATGACAAGGAAGAATCAATATCTATCAATTATAACCATAAATGTTAATGGCCTCAATTCACCAATCAAAAGAAATAGACTGGCAGAATGGATTAATAAGCAAAATCCAACAATATACTGTATACAAGAAACACATCTAACTCAAAAAGAAATTCATATACTGAAAGTAAAAGGATGGAAAACAATTCTTCATGTGACAGGAAGCCAGAAAAAAGCAGGGTTAGTAATCTTATTTGCAGACAAAGTGGATTTCAAACCAAAACTAATTAAGAGAGACAAAGATGGTCACTACATCCTTGTGAAGGGAATAATCCAAGAGGAAAAGATGACAATCATAAATACATATGCACCAAATACAAATAGCACCAACTATACAAAACAAATATTAATGGATATGAAAAACCAAATAAGCACTAAAACAAATGTAGTGGGAGACTTCAATACCTGACTATTACAAATAAATGGATCATCTAGACAAAAAAATGTCAAGGAAATTATAGAACTGAACCAAGTTATTGAGCAAATGGACTTAATAGAAGTTTACAGAGAGTTCCACCCCACAAAATCAGAATACACATTCTTTTTGGCTGCTCATGTGTCATTCTCCAGAATAGATTACATGCTAATTCATAGGACATGTCTAAGTAAATGTAAAAGAATTGAAGTTATCCCCTATATATTATCAGACCATAGTGCAAGAAAATTGGATATCAATAATGTAAGAAACCGCAAAACTCCCACAGACACATGGAAAGTGAATAACACCCTCCTGAGCAACCAATAAATCACAGAGGAAATTAAAGAAGAAATTAAACAGTTTCTACAAGTAAATGATAATGCCAGTACAACATACAGGAATCCAGGGGACACAATGAAAGCAGGTCTATGTGGGAAATTCATAGCAGTGAATTCCCACATTAGGAAAACAGAGAGAACTCAGATAAAAAACCTAATGCAGAACCTCAAGCTCCTAGAAAAAGAAGAGCATAACAAATCCAAAGCTTGTACAAGAGAAGAAATTATAAAGATCAGAGCAGAAATCAATGCAATGGAGACTAAGAGAACGATACAAAAAATCAATGAGTCAAAGAGTTGGTTTTTCATAAGAATAAATAAAATCAATAAACCTTTAGCCAACCTTATCAAAAAAAAAGGGGAAAAAAGGGTCAAATCCATGCAATTAAAATCAAAAAAGTAAGTCAGAACAGATCTAGAAAAAATCCAGAGGATCAACAATATCTACTTTGAGAACCTGTACTCTAATAAAATGGAAAACACAGAAGAAATGGACAGATTCCTAGAGACATACAAAATGCCAAAGTTAAATGAAGAAGATATAGAAATTCTAAAAACACAAATTACAATGAGTGAAATTGAAAATGTAATAAAAAAATTATCAAGAAAGAAAAGTCCAGGTCCTGATGGCTTCACTGCTGAATTCTACAAGACATTTAAAGAAGAACAATCATCATTAATCTTTAAACTCATCAAGGAAATTGAAAGGGAAGCAAGGCTTCCAAATTTATTCCTTGAAGCAAGTGTTACTTTGATTTCAAAACCAGGGAAAGACCCAGCCCAAAAAGAGAACTACATGCCAATCATGAACATAGATGCAAAAATCCTCAACAAGATACTGGCAAACAGAATACAGAGGGTCATCAAGAAGATTATACACCCTGACCAAGTCAGATTTATCCCAGGGATGCAAGCATGGTTCAGCATTCGAAAATCAATAACTGTAATACACTATATTAAGAGAGTCAAGGACAAAAAACATATGATCTTCTCAATAGATGCAGAAAAGGCATTCAATAAAATCCAGCACTGATTCATGATAAAAACCCTACAGAAAATTGGAATAGAAGGTCTTTACCTTAACCTGATTAAGGCTATCTATGAAAAGCCAACAGCCAACATCATACTAAATGGTCCAAAACTGAAAAGTTTCACGCTAAAATCAGGAACAAGACAAGGATGCCCACTATCACCAATCCTGTTCAATGTTGCTCTGGAAAAATTAGCCACAGCAATTAGAAAAGAGAAAGAAATAAAAGGAATAAAGATAAGGAAAAAAAATTCTCATTATTTGCCAATGATATGTTACTTTACATAGAAGACTCAAAAAACTCGGTCAAAGGACTTCTAGACTTAAGTGACACATTCAGTAGAGTAGCTGGATACAAGGTCAACACTCAAAAAACAATAGCCTTCTTGTACACAAATAACAGACTCACTGAGAGAGAAATTAGGGAAATAATTTCTTTTACAATAGCATCCAAAAAAATGAAATATCTAGGAATCAATCTAACAAAGGAAACAAAGGATCTCTACACTGAAAACTACAACACTGTGAAAAAAGAGATCAAATAGGATACAAGAAAATGGAAAGACATGTCTTGCTCCTGGGTAGAAAGAACCAATATAGTGAAAATGGCCATACTTCCAAAACTACTATATGGATTCAATACAATGCCAATTGAAATTCCAACAATATATTCCAACATACTTCACAGAACTAGAAAAAACAATCCAAAAATCCATTTAGAACCAGAAGAGACCTAGAATAGCAAAAGCAATTCTAAGCAACAGAGACATGGCAGAGTGTATCACAATCCCCAACTTGAAACTATACTACAAAGCTACTGTGAGAGGAAACAGCATGGTACTGGCAAAGAAATAGACCCGAGGATCAGTGGAATAGATTAGAAGATGCAGAAGGAATCCCAGACATACTCAGCCACCTCATCTTTGACAAAGGAGCCAACCACCATTATTGGAGGAAAGATAGCCTATTTAATAAATGGCGTTGGAAAACCTGGATTTCAACCTACCAAAGATTAAAACTAGACCCATACCTACCAAGATACATTGAACTAAGATCGAAGAGGATTAAAGATTTAAATATTAAAACAGAAACACTGCACTTGCTGGAAGATAAGTTAGGTAGAACTCTTGAAGACATTGGCATAGGAATAGACTTTATGAACAAAATCTCAGTAGCACTGGAACTAGCAGAGAGAATCAACAACTGGAATCTCATCTTATTAAAAATCTTCTGCACTGCAAGAGAAACCACCAACAGAGCTAACAGACAACCTACAATGTGGGAAAAAAAATATTAGCAGCTGTAACTCACACAAAGGATTACTATCTAGAATATATAAAGAACTGCAAAAAATCAGACCCCCCAAATTCAAAAACCCAATTCAAAAATGGGCATCTGAAATGAACAGACATTTCTCAGACAAAGAATTAAAAGCAGCAAATAAGTATATGAAAAAATGTACAACATCACTGGTCATTCAAGAGATGCAGATGAAAAAAACACTGAGATTCCACCTTGCCCCCAAAAGAATGGCTGCTATCAAGAAATCAAGCAATAAAAAATGCTGTCGGGGGAGTAGGGAGAAAGGAACCCTTCTCCATTGCTGGTGGGCATGCAGGCTGGTGCAACCACTGTGGAAATCAGTATGGAGAACCCTCAAAGAACAGGACTACAGGTCCCATTTGACCCAGCTATTCCCCTTCTGGAGATCTTCCCAAAAGAATTAAAGAATCATACCACAGTGACATATGTGCACCCATGTTTATAGGAGCACAGTTTGTAACAGCTAAAGCTTGGAAACAGCCCAAGTGCCCATCAACTGAAAACTGAAGACTTGTTTTTTTTTTTAATAAAATGGAGTACTATTCAGCCATAAAGAATGATAAACTAGAGTCATTTATAGCTAAATGGATGCATATTGAGGCCATACTCTTAAGTGAAATAAATAGGACACACATGTGTAAATACCAAATAGTTTCTCTGTTGTGAGAAACTGAAAGTGTAAATAAGGGTTGAAATGATTAAAATGAATAATTGATATTTTGAAATAGCAAAAATGGTCTGAAGAGGTAGGGGTGAAGTGAGGGAAAGAGGAAGGGAAAGAAGGGAAAGGAAAAACTATGAGAAAAGAAAAAAAAATGGAAATGATGTCTATGTAAATTGGGAAGGGTGGAGGGGATGAAGTGTGCCCAGGTAATGGGGAAAAAATAAGAATCAAGGTACATCATGTACAGGTACAAACACCCAATGATAAATGTAAAAGTATTGTATACCTAAAATGTACCAATAAAAGAACTTAAGAATATAAGCTAACTTGTGTTAACGTTAAAATATTTCAGTTGCATAAAATAACAAGTTTGATATCTTTCTTGTGATATATGTGCATCATAGGAGTTAAGTTGATGAAAGATGTGCTACTGGAATTTTGAAGGTCATCAAGGGAGAAGGAAGAGAAGATAAATACTTATCCAACTTTTTTAAGTATTTGCTCCCTAGAAATGACATATATCATTTCTATTCATATATCTGACTTGAGGTACATCATGTATCTCTATTTAGATTGGATAAGTTCCAGCCCTACTATACATTTGAAAGAAAACAAAGATTATTTGTGTGTTGTTATAATGTTTATGGCAGTAGCCTATATATATACAATTTTTGTTGTATAATTTTAAAAATAAGGGAATAACTTGTCAGGTATATGCATTTCATTTCATTATTCAAAATTAGTATTAGAATCAGTCTTGTGTACAATGCACAAGGGTTATCAAAATGAAACCCAGAGAGTTCTGGTATAATGGTTATAATGAAAGGGTGGAGGCTATTGTGTATATATATATAATTTTGCTTATAAAATATACTCTAGAAGTAGATTTTTACAAATGAAAATAACTTTCACTCACTGAATATGAAGTAGTAAATTCTGACTAAAAAATTAAAGAAATATTTACATGTAAAACACCCCAAGTATATGATGGCCATGCATCAGAGAAAGATACAGCAGATGGAGAAGGCCCAGTTAAGTAACGAGACCAAAACAGAAAAGGCAGGACAGTATGAAAGTGGCTCAATACCACAGGTTAGCCCATTTTGGGCAGTTTAACCTTGGAAAATGGGGTTGGACTTTGTTGAGGTCAGTGAATACCAGACTAAATAGTCAGGTTTTCTTCTTTTTGAACCAAGGAAAAGCGATTTTAGATCAGGGATATCAATGATCAAACTTTTACTTTTTGCAAAGATGTATTTGTAATTTTTTTCTGGAGGAGAGTGAAAATAAGTTTTTAGATACAAGAGTACAGACTTGAATTTTCTTCTAAGGTACAAAATCACATTGAAAATTGGAAGAAAAGATATGAAAGATCTTTTTAAGAGAGTATAGCTGTAGACTATAGAAATGTTGACCAGTTGAGGGTAATCATTAATAAGGAAGGAACACAATAAATACTGCAAAAGGAGTCTTAATTAAAAAAGAGATAATTGGTGGTAATATTAATTAAAGGTCAGAAACAGAGAAAGGTTTAGTAATGAAATGATTTTAACTTGAAAAATAAGAGTTACAGTTGTTTATAGAAATTTCACATGCAACTGTTTAGTAATTAGAGATACTTGCATACAAAGACTATACAGAACAGAAGCACAAAGCACAGGAACATTAAAAAGCAAAGGAGAGACAGATCACCTGCACATGCATACACGTGCATGTGCGTGTGCATGTGTGTGTGTCGAAGTAGATAGGGAACCAAGTGACAAGTTAAGCAACATGGCAATTAGAAAATTATTGGTGATTTTTGTGTTAGTTTGCTTAGTTGTAGTTGAACAGTTGCCAGCTTGCACTGAGATGATAAAAGGATTAAATGGGGCATGATGAAGTGAGTTACACAGTCAAGAAACTTGGCAGAAAAAGAAGAGTTATCGCATTTTTCAATAGCCTTAAACCCTTCAGTCACTTCCAATCTTACTTCAAATGAGACATGAAGTTCTTATCACAGGATAAAGCCTCAGCATCATTTGGAAGTCTCTCAATGCACCTCCTCTACTCTCATCTCAATCCATTAGAACTAACTTTGCTGTAGTCTTGAGTTTCTTGGCTGTTCCTTGTAAAAAACACATGGGCCTTTGGCCTGTCTCTGTCTTTTATGTTTACAATTTTGGTAATTTTACAAGTTGTTCAGTCTGCACTCCACTCGTTCTTTCTGGTGAATATCACCTTAGCAATAATCTTTCGGGGAGAGGAGTTTTCTTTTTTTTTTAAATTACAACTTTGATTTTACATTTTCTTAAACTTTCCTTGTGCGTCTTGACTCCATTTATCAGTTACTTGTCACAATACAATTGCAAATTCAACCTAGATTCAAGTATTATCTAATCTTTCTTCTTACTTATAATAACAAATATGTACTATGTTATCAAAATAATAACATCAAGTAACTGTGTGAGGGTTAACAATAAAATAATTTGTTTCATCTTAATATGTATCATTTATCTTTTTTTTTATTGCTATGTGTTTCCAGTACATAATGAATACATTCTTTCTGGGGAGTTGGTACATATATGTATTACACATCTTAATTCTTTTCTTCGACTCTTTGTCTTCTCCTCCCTCCCCCTTCCTCCATCTCTTGGTTTCCCTTTCCTTTCAAAAGATTTGTCTCCTTTTTTCCTATCATCTGTCTTTTATCTTGCTCTTTATTTACATTCTGTTTCTCATATAAGAGAAACTATGCAGTATTTAAGCTTGTGTATCTGATTTATTTCACTTAACATAATGGTCTTAAGGATATCCATTTTCCTACAAATGACTCAACTTTATCCTTCTTTAATAATAGTATCTTTCTTTTAATAATAATAAGTAGTAACCCATTGTGTATAAATACCATATTTTCTTTATCCATTCTTCAGTTGGTGGACATATAGGCTGCTTCTAAGAGTTGGCTATTATGAGTCATGCTACTATAAACATGGGTTTGCATGTATCATTGTAATATGTCTTTGATTCTTTTGGTACAACACTGAGACCCCAACTTGGTCCAAAGCAAATGGCTATCATCAAAAAAACAAATAATAACAAATACTGGTGGGGCCACGGGAAAAAAAAGAACTCTTTTAAATTTTTGGTAGAGATGTAAACAGAGCAGCCACTATGAAATCAATAAGGATATTCCTCAAAGAAACTAAAAGTAAAAATGTCATTTGATCCAGGTATTCCTCTTCTAGGTATCTTTCTAAAAGATTTAAAGACACTATATTGAAATGATACATGAAATAGACTTCTTGGCCTCCTGATTTAAAATAGTCTGCTGCTTTTTGTCATTTACTAAATAGTTTTTCCTTTGTAATATTTATTGTAATCTAACATTAACAATGCATCCTCCCTTCTTTCTCTCACCTCCAAATACAAGATAGGGTAGAACAGTGACTTCCTTTGGACTAATGCTAAATACCTACTACACAGAATAGTTCCTGACATATTGCAGGTGTTCAGTAATTGTTGGTTGGATATATGCATAAAATGTATTGTAGCCTGAACCTGGAAAAAAGGAGTGGTGTAAAGAATTTTCTCAATTGGAGATATTCTGGTGGCTACATATGAGGAGAAAGAACCAATATTGAAAAAAGAGATTGATGACAATGTGAAAAGAAACAGGGTATAAATGTGATGAAACATTATTCTGGGAGAGATGTGTTCAAAAATGATTAGATCAACCCAAAAGTTCAGGGATGAATCTAAGAAAAAAATGGAAGAACTTTTCTACCTGAAATTTAAGGGGAAATTAATGGGTAGATTAAATAAAAGTGAAATCTGAGGAAGGATAAAAAAAATCATTGATTCTTAAACTATAAAATAGAATTCAAGAACTCTGGGACAGACTAGAAAGAAAAGTAGAGTAGAAGATCAAGGAGAGGCAGAAGATGGAAATTTTGAATATGTAGAGAACATTCAATGTTTCCTGGAAGTCAGTCTGTGGCAGAATGCTTCTCACTGCATTATGCTTGTGTTACAAGTTACTTGCAATGTGATCATATTCCCAGATTGAACTCTACAATATGTCTTCCTCCACCTTTATACCTCCACTCGACCTCTGATTCTTCCCATAAGTCAAAATAACCATGAAAAAGAAATGTTTAGAATTCACTCAGCACATGGAGGCAGGCGGGACAATGCAACTAAAGACACAATAGAGGACTTCCATAACTGCTTAAGAAAATGGCAAGGATGATGACGCAGGTGTGTCTGAAGTGGGAGGAGAGTATTTTGAAAGAGCTTAACAGCAATATGACTTATATTATAAAAAATTGATAAAATTCAAATATTCACCATATTTCATCATACCTTATAGCCAAAAATAAAGTACCTGGTTTTGGTTTTCTTTTAATTGCAGAGTGAACTTGCAAGTAACTACTATTTTTCTCTCTTGAGACAAATTTTTCTGTTGATTCCTGGCAGAAGTCATCACCATTTGTTCAGAATGATAACTGTTGTATAACCTCTATTGGAAAAGAGTGCAGAAAACATACTCTTGTATGAAGCTCCAGCTACTTTACTATATGTTTCAATTTCTTTTAAAGGTTCTGGCACTAGAAAACAAATGGCATTAGAAAACGAATGAGAATATATGTTTTGTCTATATAAAGTAATACATGTACATTCAAAGGGGAAAAAGAAAAAACACAAACAGTAAACACAAAAATTACAAAATTTCACTATTCAATATCACAGCTTGTTAATTTTTCTGTTTTTTTCTTTGTAGACCATTTCTTTGCTTATGTGTCAAATTTTTAAAATTCCAGCTAATAATTTATATCATTGTACAGTTTAAATTTATTCACATTTGCTATAATTAGGATTTTGTCAATCAACTGCTCATGAAAATAAGTGTATTTTTAATTGTTGCTTTTTATTCTACCATATGCTATTTATTCAATCATTATTCTATTTGCTATTTCACTGCTTTTTCTTTATGTTAACATATTGTTACAGAAAGTTTCTGTACATATTTTTATCTACAGAATTCTTCGAAATATTTTTTCTATGAAAGGCTACCATAGAGCTTTGCTTATAAACCAATATATTAGTACATTATACATCATTCCATAGTTGTTTGCTCATGCTGCTAGTGTCCAAATGATTGTATTTTGCATTGTGTTACCTTTCTCAAGTACTCATAGTTTTGAATTTTCATGATTATCTGTTCAGAGTCTGTTGGTATTGTATAATTTTTAAACTTAAATACCTAAAAGAAATAAATATTTTGCTATATGTATTTTTGTATATACTAGGTTAGAAGCACCAAAGTTTCAGTGTTTGTATCATACATTTTAGAATTATCATAGAACACTATACTATTTTAAGTTTAATTGCAAACAATCAGTATTTGCATCAAGACCAATATTTGAATACTTGGAGTTACTTTCAAAGTTGTTTCTTTTAAACCTAAGTGGATTTTTACTTTTTATCTTTATTAGCACATGTTTGCAGTGCACAAATGATTGCATCCCTGTGGGGAGTTGGTGCATGTACCTAACACATTTTAATTCTTTTTGCATCCTCTTTCCCCCTCCCTCCCTCCTCCTTTCGTCTCTTGGTCTCCTTCCCTTTTGAAAGAGATTTATCTCCCTATTTCCTATTATCTATTTTTATTTTGCTCTTTGTTTATATTTTGGGCTTCTCATGTAAGAGAAATCATATGATATTTAAATTTGTGTGTTTGATCTATTTCACTTAACATTATAGTCTCAAGGTGCTAAGTGGAATTTTTGACATCAAATTATTCAACTAGTATTAAAGCCAACATTACAAGTTTTTCTGAACACATCTTATAAATATAGTTATGTAGAGATTTTCTTTTTTTGCTGGAAAATAATTCTTCTCTGTTGCATTTCAAGAGCTCTTTCATTTTGTTGTCCTTGATCCAGGAACATAAGTGCTTCTAAGTGAATGGATAATGTGGGCTGAGAAAAGAGGAGAGAGGAGAATATATCTCACATGTTCCTATTTGGGATTCATCAATGGTATCTCCTGATGTTCAAGGCAGACAAAGTTGCTTAAAATGCAGACTTTTTGCTGTTCCCATCACAATCAATAGTGCACATTTTTCATACTTTAAAAGCTGATTTTACTGTAAATCTAACATTTCTTAGGTGATAAATGGCAGGCTTTTAGGAACCAGACTATTTCAACTAACATAGCAACTATATTTCCACGATTAAGATCTTTGTAAAACAAACTGCACTTTGTTTCTAATATAATAGTAAGAAAAGAAAGATGAAGCATAGGATAGCACATGGCTAATGCTTGATTCTTTTGCATAGTTGTTTCTTATTGGAACTTCAAACGCTTTCCTTGAAACATTACAGTCTGAAAGAAGACTTTTTAAAAAATATGATACTTTGTTTTTGATCTTTTATCTTCTGATCAAATGCACATGTATAAAGTTTACTAAATCCTATAAATTTTCTCTGGGAAACTATCTTTGTAAGCAGCTAAAATCTCCCATAGACAAAATAGTTTTACAGTGATAAAATAAGATAAAAGTCAGTGACTTTTCTGAAAGGGGTGTAGAACTTCCACTGATATCACCTCAGAGAGGAGATTCTGGTCATTGTATAATTCATATTATTTTTTGCTTTTGTTTTTGTTTTGCCAATCTTGGGCATGGAGAAAGTGAAAGGAACTAAAATGTAGCCTGAGTAGTGACTAAAGGAAAAAAGTGATCTAATATCTTTAAGAATCAATGTGTGTTTGGTGCAACTTTAAAATAAATCAATCTTTAAATATTCGGTCCACTCTCAGTTTTGCAAAATTTACATTTTTTGCTTGTCTATTTCAACCATTTTAAGGAAACTATTTTTATTTACTGGAGTCATTGGAAGATGAATAGCATTGTATTTTCTGGGACTACAAGCTCTGCTTTTCTTGAAGCAAATAGGCTATTTTTGAATTTGAATGGAGGTAATAATAGAAGAAGTGTTAGGATAGCCAATATCTTGATTGATTGGTATCGAGTGATTTAAACAATAAATGATTTTAAAATAGGTGCCATGACAATAAAATGAAAAATGAATGACCTTTTCAATGAATTATGTTAGGGCAACTTGATATCTATATGCTAAAGCACTAAGACAAATACAGTTTTTATACTTCTCATGTACCATTTTAAATTAATTTTAAAATAATTATAGTCAGGCTTGTTGCAACAGGCCTGAAATCCCAGCTAATCAGGAGGGTGGCAAGGGAGGATTTTAAGTTCAAGTACAGCCTAGGCAACATAGCAACACTGTTTCAGTAATAAAACAAAACAAAAATATTAATTATAGACCCTGAACTGTAAGAAATATAACTATAAAAAAGATTAGAAAAATGTAGGAGTAAATCTTTATCTCCTTAAATTAGGCAATGACCTAATGAGCTAAAATAAACCTTTTCTCCTTTAACTTGTAGATGTTTGGTATTTTGTCCCAGTAATGAGAAATTAACTAAGACAATACCAAAACACATCCCCTTAAATGATACTTAAGCTAAAAAACCCCACAAAGTCAAAGTTATCTAGTGTAAAATCAAAATACCCCAATCCCCTCCTCAAAATCGCAACAGTTCCACCATTGTTAAAAGTCTAAGCCAAATTTTCTCTGAAACTTAAGGCAAACTCTTAGCTGTGAGATCCTTTTATAACTCAAAAACAAGTTACATAATCCCAAGTTGAAATGGCACAATGTAAAAAATACCCATTACAAGAGGGAGGAATAAAAGAGAAAAAAATCAGACCAAAATGAGACTGAAATCCAGCAAGGCATACATTAAGTCCTGTAGTTCCATGTTCAACATCTGGGACACAAGATGATGAGATGTAAGTATAAGTAATAGAGGGCTTGGAAACTCTCATCTCTATAGACTTCTTAATTGAATCTCACAGGCTTTTTTTTGTACTAGTTCTATGAATGGCCTGTAACTTCTCTTGGCAGATGTTCCACATTCCTGACATTTCTAATTTCCTGGGATCTCCTCTGCACCTTTGGATCCATTTGCACAGCTTCACACACTACTCTTTTGGGAACTCATTGCCTGGCCATCTAGCCCTCTCTTTGAAGTTTGGATGGAATCCTTCTTCAGGCCACAGAATTTGTATTCTGCATTTTTATAAACTCAGCATCACATAAACAATGCCATGTTCTGCTATTAGTGGGAGCAGCAGGCAGCCCCCCTTGGATCAGGGCAGCAGCAGACTCTGAGTATTTGAATGGCTGAACATGGTAAATATATTACTGGAAGTAATTTCTTAGGAAGCCTTTCTGCAGTAGCGATCCCAGAACTGACATTTTAAATGAACTATTTACTCTTTGGTACCTTTTGTTCCACACTAGGTAGGGTCTTATAGATTCCAGGGGTGCCTGAAGCTATCTTTCTCTTTTTCTCTTTTAAGTACTTGATTTCTCTATAAATGGCACTAATCTCTTCAACAGCCACATCTGCTTTGGCCCCAACTTCACATGTAATTCCTTTTGGAACAACATTTAAGTTTTTCAGATTGTTCGGCTCTGTTTTTTTGCCACTGATTTTCATTATAGATGTGGCTCAGACCCGCCATAGGTACCCATGCCTTGAAATTTCCTGTGCTACATCAATTAATCCACAGGATTTAAACTCAGCCTTCCACAAAGTCTCAGGACCTGAGCAAAATGTAGGCATTTTTTGACAGTTTGTAACATGCATATTTTCTAGGTTATTTCCTAATAGTGCCTCATTCTCAACTGAACCCTATGAGCCTCGTCCTTACTGACTGAATTCCTATCAGCACTCTGGTCTTTTGAACTCTGAGCAGAACAGAATTGCCCATCAGCCTCTGCTCTAGAACTTTTCAAGACTGCACCACCAAGTCTTTCCAAACTTGCCCCACAATCCACTTCCAAAGGCTTCTAAACTTTATAGTTAGGTATAGTCATAGCAATGAGCCCACTCTTGTTACCAGTTTTTCTGAATTAGACAGCTTTCCTTTCACTGGGACCCAAAAATAAACAATCACAACTTAAATGGGAAAGGGTTAATAATCTGGATCACAGTTTCAAAGGACTCAGATCACAGCTGGGTGGTCTAAGCCAAAAAGATCATAGCAGAAGCACGTGACACAGGGAAGATGTGTAGTTCATGGCGGGGGGTTGGGGGAGGGGAGCAGAACAGCACCAGAGCAAAAGAGCAGTGCCTGATGAATCGCCTGGGTGACTCTCAAACCAAGTGAAAAGTCCATCTTAACCATTAAGTGCACCATTCTGAGTAACACAGTGAAAATCCCTAGGATCTGAATCATTCCTGGTTCTAAGCCATCCGTGCTCTGTATGTAACACACGTAAACACATCTTTCATAGGCTATCTCAGTCATCAGATCAATTTTCACAACACCAGTATATTATTGCAATGATTCTACTTTAGTTATAGATGCAATATTAATCTACTACTGTGCCCAACTTATAAACTACACTTTTGTACTATCAGTGGTTTCAAACATTGGGATCAGGGAAAACATCCCCTGAAGATGAGGGTAGACTGCTGTATTTAGACATCTTTTGTAAGTAAAAATCTGCAGACAATTTATAGCTAATGAACTTGGCTTCATTCATAATATTACAGCTAGGGCCGGGGATTTAGCTCAGTGGTTTCACCGCCTGCTGCGCAAATGCAAGGACCCGAGTTAGATCCCTGGCACTAAAAAAAAAAAAAAAAAAAAAAAAAAATGACAGACAATTTTTACATTTTCATGAATCTGCAATTATATGTTGCTATTGATCACAGATACATGGTTTTATTTAGAGATTATAGGATATATATATTTATGTAACATTTAATTCCACGATATACATTCTTTTTCTTGATATTAAGTTTTTTTATCCTCTGATTGAAATAAAGCTGGAGTTTAAATATTGAAATAGCCATTCAGATTTCCCTTCAGGAAATAGATAAATGAAATATTTAAATTACATAGCTTTACCAGGGCAATTTTACTTAAGAAAAATCCTGGTATTCTATTTTCTGGTGGAAATGTTTGTGAGTATATTTGACATTCATAGTGTTTCTCAAAATGTCAGATACACTTTCAACTTTCTAAATTAACTTGTATCATTTTATATATTTTTGTTCCAGGTAAACTGTATGAAAAAATTTAGAAGTTGGGTGTGGTGGTGTATGTCTTTTATCCACGCACTCTGTGACCCGGAAGCAGAAGGTTCTGGAGCTCAACCTGGGCCACTTACCAAAACCATGTCTCAAAATAAAATTAAATAAGTAAAATACAATTTTTTTTTTAAGGGCTGGTGATGTAGTTTATTGGGAAGGCCTTGGGCTCATTCTTCAGTACCAAGGGGGAAAGGGCATTCAGTAATGTAACTTGAAATAGTAAATAATTACATTTATCTAATCAGCATTTCATTTTAATCTATATCTTTAGTTAGAGCTTTTTAAATTTAAAATTTTGAATGTTGAATTTCTAAAATTTTAAAATTCAGAAAGGAAAATATAATTCTTAGTCAAATTACTCTCTTTAGGAAATTACTTTTAGCTACTCTTATTAAGACAGAGGATAACAATTAAAAGATGAGACTGTTTCAGTATTTGTTAAATTGTATGCTGTTCCATTGGATTTTACTTTCACTTTACTCTCATTTGCCATTTTATTTGCGGAAAAGAAAAATGCAGGGTAGTAAGACATTAGAAAGCATCATCCTACATAAATCACAAATCATATGCATCTGTGAATCTCTAATTGCAGCCAGTTATCTAATTTGCTTTAAACAATTCATGCCTTATGTGTGTCTTGAACTTGACCATTTACTCTCGCCCTCGCTTTGTGGTCTAGTTGCTGCCTATCGTAGCATAATTATCCTGTCTATCGTTCCTCTGCAACTAACTCAATAAGCAGTAAGACAGACTCCTATAACATTATTAGCCTTCCCCACAAAATATGCGAAGTTGTGATTTTTCCACATATTAAGTAAGGAAGTACAGATGCAAAATATGTTCTTAGGATGACCTCCTGAAAAGATTCTAATAATGAGATCATGAAGGAATTTCTAAATTGTTTTTAAATGCTCATACAGACATAGTAAGATGGTGGAGTGGCATCTTGAGCAAGTAAATTGAATTAACATGTCTGTCACTTACAATTATATTTACCCTATTTCTCTAAGAAGTTATTGTTTTTTAGAGTCATGATTAAGCAAAAATATCTACTAGAGCTTATTTTGGACTTTAGGATAATTGGGGGATATTCGAATTTTCCATACCCATAATTTACAACAGCTGTTTTATTTTCTCTTTTGAATTTTTGTATGTTTTTTATTACTAAACAAACTGGTGAAGGTAGTTTCAAGATTTCCAAGTTGTTAAAATTTCTCTTTGAATAACTTCTCAATGTAGTATACCTTACTGAAGCATCATTCACTGTTTTCTTTCTAGGAATTCACTGCTTCTTAAAGCACATAAGCATCCCAGGGAATAAGGGCTCATTTTTTTAAAGTAGGAAAACCTCTCTATAATATTCAGAATCTGTCAATCAGGCTGAATTCTTTTTTAAGTCCAACTAGACAGCTTTTCTTCATCCAAAGTTAGCCCTGCTGATTCTTAAATTCTTCAATATCTAAATACATAAACAAAGAAGAAAAGGCTAGATTTTTCTTTCACTTCAAAAACAATGCATTAAACTTTTTCTATAAATTTTTCTCTTATAGATATTACTGATAAAATGCAAGCAGCTATAAAAAGAGTATACAAATAAAATTTGTAAATTGATGAAGAAAATGATGAAATACATAAAGGAGTATATAATAAATACGGAACTAACTCATGACCATACAGAGCAACATTAAAAGCTTGTGTAGTGCTATTGTTTTTGTTGTTGTTATTGTTGTTTTTGTTGTTTTTATGTGCTTTTCTTACAGAAAAACATAAAGGCTTTAGATCTCATGAGTCCCAACCAGGTTTTCTCCATAAGGTAGATGTTACATTCTTTTCATTTCACACTAAGGTATTTTCTGTTAAATCAAGTATTGATAGTTCTCTAAATACTTATTTCAGGTTTTTATTTCACTAAATATTGATGCTTATTTGATGAATATTACTTACATGTCATACATTAATTAAAATACCAATTATTTGTGGACATTAAATATTTTTACAAAGATGGTTTTTAGAATACTTTGAGGTTCACAGAAAAATTAACTGGAAAGTTCAGAGATTTCCCACATCCTCCATACCCCACTCACACATAGCCTCCCTATTATCAATATCCACAAATCAAGGCCTACATTTGTTACCATTGATGGACCTTCATTGAGATATCACTTTCACCAGAGTCCATGGTTCCCTCCTGGTGTGCATTCTTTGGTTTTTGACACATGTACTCATCACTGTGGTATAAGAGAGAATATTTTCACCAATCTAAGAGGCGTCTAGGCCCTGCTTAACCACTGGTTGAACTGCTGTTTGTTTCTTTCTGAAGGAAGTCTAAAAAATAAAATAAGTCTAGATACATTGATTGTGTCTCTACTTACTTAATATAATTATATATAATACTTTTTCTCTTTTGCTTATATAAGCATGGAGCCTAGAGCTCTCTTTCTATGAGGTTCCCCTATTTGGAAGCTTAGTAGTATAAGAATGTCTTCCCTCCTTGAAAAATAATGGCTTTTCAAGGATTTAAATCTCAAAAAATTAAATGTAAAGAGAATAATATTGCAGCTAGAAAATATTTCAATCATTTTGTTAAATTGTAATTTTGTTTTGCTTCCTTCCTTTTGTAAATTCTAATATTATGAATGGTAATAAATTATCATAAATATTGTTAAATAAATGTATAAACAAAACATTTTTTTGCTATTTATTTATTCATTTCCCTAAAAAGTAATTTTTGACTACATCTACCTAGGGTCCATAGTTCCTAGGGTCCATAAACATCCCTAATATTTATATTCAACCAGTTATCTATATTTTCATGAGGAGAATATAAGGTTACTAGTATAACTTTTTATCAAAATAGCAATAAATGTATTAGTTTGTTCAAATGCTATAAAACAAGTCTTTTTTTTTTTCCGGTATTGGCCATCAAACTCAGGACTTTGCACTGGCCGGGCAGCCTTGGTGCCACTGAGCTAAATCCCTGGCCCTAGAATAAATATGCATAACCTGTTGCTGTATAATTTATTTCATTTCTTGTACTTATATTTCTGGGCTATCTTTCTTAGTTATATATGTGTATTTTGAAGTTATTGAAATGAAAAAATAATATCCGAGTTAGTAAGTTGTTTGTTAATGTCAGTCATAAAGACAAAACAAAATAATAAAAAGTAAAATCTAAAATATATTTTGAATTACATTTTCATTCAGTTGCTAAATATTTGTAGACTTACTTTGATTTGGATACATTCTAGGTAAAGAGAATACAACAACAAACAAAGCTTATCAAAGTCTCAGTTCTCCTGGTATATCTATTTTACTTGTTTAATTGCATAGTGTTTTGGGTGAAGGTATCTTTTGGCAGGCTCAGATTTTGCTCAAGGGTGATTTGTAAGTCTACTTTTCATCAATCTGTTATCCCTGTCTTATAACAACACAGTGTTCTGGACATCACTGAACTCATCATGCTACAATATGGTACTGCTTGAGTTTGACATATTGTTCCATAGATGACATTGTGATCAATAACACATCAAATGAAATTCTGATTTAGAATTCTGTTACATGGCTAAATGTTATGAAAACTATACAAGCATCCACTCTAAAAGATATTAAAAGTAAATAATTGCAAGTTTTTAAAATGTATTGTCCTTCAGAGAAGATCACTGTTACATGGATTTTCTATACCTTTTCAGATGGTACACAGTGTACCACATTCCTTTTAAAAATCATGCCAGGCTAATGGTTTTCTTTTTGTTTGTTTGCTTAGCTTGTCCTGGTGATTGAACCCAAGGACTCCTACATCCTTGCTCCTTTTAATTTTTTCTATTTTGACACAAGTTCTCATTAAGTTGTTCCATTGCCTAGGCTGGGTTTGAGTTTACAATCCTCCTTTCTTAGTCCTTCCAAGTTTGGGAATAATAGGTGTGCACCACTACACCAGGATGTGGTAAATCACTTAGGCTGATAAGTACAAAATATTTCCCATAGGAATGTCAGGTATATTATTAGGGGGGAAAAAAAAGGAATGGGACATTTTCTCTAGTCTCTTTTCTTTTGATGTTTCTTGAAGTTACACAACTTTAAATAAATTAAACTACCAAGACAAAATTATTTCATTTTTCTGCAATTTTTTCCCTCCATAATATTTTCATATTTGCTATTAGAGGGTCCCTTCTTCCTTGTGATCCTACATTAATGTGATTTCTTAGGCAATGTCTACCCACAATGGAAATCGAGTTTACTTTATTGGAAATGTGTTCATAGTTCTTTGCCTTTTACAGTAAATTTTACTAAAAGCATTTTGCAGAAAATGTGCTAGGTTGTAAATCTTATATTCACATCATTCTCATTAAATATTTTAATAATAGGAAAATTCAATGAGAAAATATGAACAGGTGTGTTGGCTCACACCTGTAATCCTGACTGAGGCTGAGGCAAAAAGATCACAAGTTCTAATCCTGCCTGAGCAGTCTGACCCTGTATCAAAACCAATAGAATAGAAGAAGAGAAGAGAAGAGAAGAGAAGAGAAGAGAAGAGAAGAGAAGAGAAGAGAAGAGAAGAGAGAAGAGAAGAGAAGAGAAAAAGAAGAGAAAAAGGTCTGGGGTTTACCTCACAAGGTCCTGGATTCCCAGTGCAGGAGGTGGGGTGTGAGGGAACATTACATATAAGGAGAATAGGAATAAAATATGGTGGCCACTTCCACTCTTTTGAGTGTGGAAATGCACTCGGAATTAAATGTGATACCTGTCTTGATTCCTCAAGACCAAGGTAAATTCATTGTTATATCCAGGTAAGATAAGTGCAAGACTATAAAACTGGTTAAAACTTATAGATGTACTTAGGATTTCATAACTCTGTTCAGTTAGTACCAAACAAGAATTCAGTTAAACTGAACCAAACAAATAAAACTGCGTGTTCTTGTAAAGGTCTCTTTGTCAATGACCTTTGTCAATGCAGAGCTCTAACACCTGAATTTTCATTGGCTGCTGCCTCTCTAGAGCCCTCTGGTGGAAGGCATGGTCTATCGCAGTTTTGCAAGCCAAGGACTTGAATAAAAACACCTTGCAAAATCCAGTGAAATACTTGTCTCTGATAGTCCATCGTTTGTTTAGATGTAATGGTAAACAGACTTCCTGTGTGTGTTGAATAGTAAATTTATCCCAGCATTTATGTTTAAAAGAAAAAATTGTAAAAATTGAAATTGAAAAGTTTTAAAAGGTTGGAGTTTTTACTTGAGGCTCTATTCAGGCACGTGTTTCAAGAAACAAATACTAAATATCTGCTCACTAAAGAAATAATAAAAATTAAAAAGAAAATAGATTTGAAATAACAAGACTATATTATGTACTTTTTAATTCCTAAAAATTGAAAGGTAAAATCATTTTTCTTAAAAAGCATATAATATTGATAATTATTTAAAATCTACTTCTTTTACCTTGATTTATTTTTCAAACTGAGTTGTCTTTGAATTTCGGTCATATCTGTAAAATATATAGCTTTTTATCTAAGTAAATATATATAAAAACCTGAGTGAAATGGAAGTATCTCTCATTTTACCTGGAAATATTGCCCAAGATGATGGACATTAAGATGTGGACTACTTGGAACATTTTAAATTATTTACCATATTTAACCACTGTATTGACGTGACATAATAGGGATCACTGACCCACGGCATAGTGTAGGAGGCAAACTGGAAAAGCAGGTGAGGTTTTGGGGGGCACTTGTGGAAACCAGAGCAACCGTGAGAAATTACAAATGTTTGACACTGTTGAATATAAGACCTCTATGACTTAATATGGATTATTTTTCCAGTTCCCAGTTGAATTAATGATACAGGTTAGACAAGCACATAATCAATTAATTTTTCTATGTTGAATAATGCTATTTCATGCTTGGGCTTATGAGATACTTTAGAGACAGAATTGAAGCCACCTGTTCTCAAAAAGTGCCATTACACAACATTCAGTACTCCTTTACTATCTTTCCCTTGATGTGAAAAAGTACTTTGGATGCACCTACAATCTGTCATAAATTTATTATCTGTTATGACATCCTAAAAATGAAAGAATATTACTATTTCTTATTTTACTGTATCATATGGCAATACTTTGAGAAAATGAAAATGTCATTTTGTATTTAAAATTAGTTGACAAGACATGAAGGGACATTATGTGTTAAATTTTTAGATAAATTTCTGAATACCTGTAAACACAAATTCATTTTGTATTACGAAGAGGTTGTTTGTACAGTGGTGTTTTTATTCTTTTTAAGAACATTTCCTTGGAGAATTGAAAGTTGTATAATATATATTTTTTTGATAAAGGAATTGTCAACTTATCATTCTCACATGTTCACCATATGTGGAGAGAAATGAAATAGATTATTATACATCATTGTAATGATGAACATTGTTTTCACACTTTAACAAATGTTAGGTACTTATGCTGTCATTAAAGGCCTTAAAATATTAGGTGGACAATTCTTGTGCTTGAACCAGGTATGGCAATGTAGAATAATAAATGAGAAAATGTTTGCAAGAGTGATTTAAATGAAATAAGGCTTCCTGGTAAGAGAAAGACAATAGTACAGGTCCTGTCGTATCCAAACCACTCTCTGAACTCAATATGCTCTTCCTCAGGGTTTGCTCAGAGATTTGGGATATTTTCATTATATTTTGAGATGAATGACAGGATTGATTTAATTATCACTTAGCAAAAGAAGCTGACAACTAGTAACTAATAGTAGTAGTAAAGTTTGTTTTAAAAAGCGGAGAAACAATTTCAGAGGTAATGATAAAATGAATGCAAAAGTATGTTTTAAATAGTGTTAGATGATTCTCACAAACAAATCACATTTATGATATATTTTCCTACTTTTTGACAGCTTTATAACAATAGTGATTTTTTTCTAATTTATACTTAGCATTTTTTGATTAGTTCAGGCATGCTAATTTTTATATTGATGCATAAACTTGCGTGTTTAAATTCAAGATATATTAATTCAGAGGATATGAATCAAAATAAGAGAATTAATTTTGAAATATATTGTGACTATTTTAAAATAAAAATTCAGTAACTGTCTTGAAAAAAATCATTCCCACAAAGTTTTCTTAGATTATGCCATTCTTCCAATCACTTTCCAATACTTAGGTAACCTAAGATTCTTGCATGTGTTTCCATAAGTGTTATTTATAATAATGTATTTGTATAATGGCAAATTCATTGAGGTACTTTCACTATCATCCCTTTTTATCGTGTGAACAAGTTAAAATCACTAATGTTTTATACTTTCTCTAAGAAATGATAGGCTATTAAGTATTGTTCAGCTCTAAAGTTAATTTTCTGGGAAGACAATCTTAATCTTACCTTATTTTTGACTAAATGTCCACTTCCTGAAGTATTATTTTCATTGTTCTCTCTAACTCATTCTCTCTTTACCATTTTTTTCACAAAATATACTCCAATGCTTTATGATAAACTCAGTCCCTTTCTGCCCTTTTAGTATTTTCTTTTAATCAGAATTGAGTTTTGTTTCTCTCTTCCTCTGGGAAATATCACTTCTTAACTTATTACCATGGATTAAGCTGCTAGTTCACCATTTTTTTTTTTTTTTTTTTGAGACAGGGGTTGCTATGCAGTTCAAGCTGGCCTTGAACTCACTATGTAGCCCAGGCTGGCCTCAAACTTGAGGCAATCCTCCTGCCTCAGCCTCCTGAGTTCTGGGATTACAGGCATGTGCCCCTATGTCTGGTTTACCAATGATTTCTTAACTTGCAATTTATATTCTGATCTCCCTTCTGGGCTTCTTGTATTAAACTTCTGGCCTTATTAACTGAATTTGGATCTCAACATGTCCTAAAGAGAATTTGTTATTTTTGCACCTCTCCTCCACAACCTAAGTTTGGCTTCTTGTTGGTTGATTGTATTACTTGTCAGCTAAGCACATAATAGAAAACTATATAAACTCTGCCATTTTACAGTATCCACTGGATCTTGCTTCTGCTTTCTAAGCTTGCCTTCTCCTGTAAACTAACTTTGTTGAAAGGCTGTCACATTCACTGTTTTCACTTCCTCATTTTCCATTTACTCCTTATTTGAATCCAATTCATATCCCCACTACTCTACCAACACATTTACCACCAATGTAATCAAACTTTATTAAACAGCTCCATTATTTAGTAAACATTGAAAGCAAATAAAATTGCTATAAAAGAGATACATTCATGCTTATTTGTATTTCAGAACAATTTACAATATCCAAGTTGTGAAATTATCCAACATGTCCAACTATGGATGAGTGATTCTAGAAATATGATGCACATATATACAATGGAATATTATTCAGCTATCAAAAGTAATGAAATCCTGTCCTTTGTGGCATGTGGATGGAACTGGAAAATATTATGTTAAATGAAGGAAGCCAGGTGCAGAAAGAGAAATACCACACTCTGTCATTCATCTGTGCAAGATGAAAAACTGAGCACAGAATAAATGTAGTATAAGGGTCACTGGAGTCTGGGAAAGGAAGGGGATAGTAGAGAAGAGTGTGGAGGTGGACAATGAGTGTGAAAAACTCCGGGTAGGAGGAAATCTAATGTTACATGACACCGTAGGATCAATATAATCCACAACGATTAGTTACACATTTCAAAATAAACATAGAAGAGTTTGAAGATCTCCACCACATAGAAATGGTAATATCTGAAGACCTGGAAATGCTATGTACCCTGAATAAATCATTATACAATGTATACATATACTGAATACAATAGTACACCCCATAACCAAGAACAATTATTTTATGTCAATCAAAGCATAAAATAAAGGAAAATTTTTTAAATATTAAGAAGAGTGAAAGGGGAAAAAAGTACCTTCACTGAAAAGGCATTCTTATTTGAAGAAAGTTATAAGAGAGTCAAAATGAATAAAAAGCAATACCTGACCTCGGAATATAGGATCTCTCAATTAAGGATTCCTAGGCCAACCGATATGAGACATTAGGTAAGAAGTTAAGAAGTTTCCATATTCTTAAGAGGATCATTTGTTAGATGTGAAAACGTGTTGTCAATAAACAGAGGAGAGCAATTAATTTGACAGCAGTAGCAGTAGGGAGGATAGAGTTCAGGGCAGCACACTGGAAAAGGCCTTGTTAGAAAGTTACCAAATCTGCTTGTTACTTTTCAGTCAACATCTCATTGAATAAACTGTATGGATATTTCATTCACCAATCTTTACGATTAATTATTTGTGAAAACGTTTGAGCTTGACTTCTTATAAGCTAATTTCTTCTAGTTCTTCACTCTTTTCAGTCTTCCTCTTAAATATTGTTGTAGGTTGTGTTTCCATCCTTGACCAACCAATCTTCTTGCCAACATTTTGCTTGAATAAATGTATTTACTTATTTTTACATACTAATGACTTCCAAATAAACAACTGCAGGCAAAGTCTTTGTCTCCTAGTAGTTTATTTAGCCTTGGCTTTTCATTTCCTCAGGTTACTCCAACCAGATATCTATAACATGGAAATCTTTTCATCCCATAGCAATTTCTTTCAAGTGCCCCTGATGCTCCTGACTACCTTGTCGTTTGTGATAGGAACCTTTCTGGACACTTTTATATCACAGTCATCAATCGATTGTAAATTTTTGCTAGTTGTCCCACGTATGTTTGTGTGGTTTGTAATTCTGTGGTTTCTGCTAAATATATCAGAGTCTAAACCATTCCCATGCATGGATCACAAATTTTTTTTTAAATGTATTGAGTGCTATTAATGTATTGAGTGCTATTAATGTGTTGAGTGCTATTAATGATACAAGTAGGGTAACATTTTATCTGTACCATCTCAAATCTTACATACTCCTTACAACATTCATAAAAGATAGGATCTGTTATCTGAATTTCCCTGACAACAACAGAGCCAGGACAATCTCCAAAGTTGGTCTGACCAAATAGTCCACTGGTAACCTCTGAGTGGCATTTCTTACCTATTGTAAAGGGCCAATAATTGGTTTCTTTAGTCTTAAGTGGCATTTTTATTTTTGTTCCCATTTCCTACTTTTTTATTAATTATGATAAAATTATTTTTAAGATGCTGTGCTAGTTACTTTTCTTGTTCTTGAGACAAAATATCCAACACCCGAAGTTAAAGGAGGAAAGGTTTACATCAGCTCACAGTTTGTAGAGGTTTCATTTCACAGTTGGCAGGCTCCAAGGCAGGGTAGCATGGCAGAGTGGCATCACAGGAAAGAAACTATTCATGGCAAGCAGAAGGCACCAAAGCAGCAAAGTAGTGAAAAAGCATAAAATGACTAGCGACTGCAGCAGCCCTGTTTCTGTTTTTTATATTGTATTTAAGTTACACATCCTTATGTTAGGTAGCACTCACACCCAGGGAGGAACTTCTCATTATCCACACTCAGAACTGTGCCAAATCAATCAATGGACTAATTAAGTAATCACACATCCTTAATCACAGCATCATACACCCTAGATCCAGCCACCTCCAGAAAGACCTACCTATGATGGCAGGAGGCTTTGGGGGGACATTTAGACAATAGCCACAACAGATGCAAATTAAGTTATATTTTTCCTGCCTCACATCACTCCACAGTCCATTCTCCTGAGAAAATTTCATATGACTTTGTTACTCATTACTTCTCCTGCCTCTTTCCCAACCTTCTGACACCAGTTCCACATCTCTGCTGTAACAACAGAGGTATATGTCATTGCCTCTAGGAATTTTGTTTTTCATATTTAGTTTCTTTTGTAACACTTTTCTTTAAAACTCCACTTTCTAGATTCCATTCAATTGCTATCTCCTCCAACAAGCTGCCCTTTAATCCTAATTGAATTATGTCACAAATCCAATTTTCTGGGGGAATATTGTGTTTCTCCTAGAGAAAGTTTTCTCATTTCCTCTTTTATCTTCCCTTTTCCTAATTCAATTCCTTATCACTTTAGTTTTACTTTAAAATAGCTTCAAGTCTAACTGTACTGGTTCTAATATTTTCTCCTTCCACTTCAGAAGTGGTTCCACGAGGGTCACCTGAAAATCTGGCCCAGTAGCAGATTTCTGGGACACAATCTCAGAGATTGAGATTCCTTAAGTCTGTGGGAGGAAAGAAGGGATCAATTTTTAATAAACAACCCAGATACTTCAATACCAGATGGTCCACATAGGATGCCACAGTTGGAGACACTGTTCTATGCTATCGAGAAAGTATTTTCCTAAAACTTAGATATCATTTATTTATTGCTGTTAAATGGTTTTGGTGTTTCTCCTTAGTGTATAATACATTGTCAAAGAATTGACTGATGGCAGAGATCTTGGCCCGCTTTTCTACCTACCCTTTGAAGAATAGTTCTTCCACTCTGTCCCCACTCACCCTCCATTTCCACCACCTCCTCTGGTCCTCATACTTTCTGTATCACAAATACTCGATGCTTCTTGTATGCCAGGTGCTGATCTTTTTGCCTAAAGCTGGACACTACTTTGATTTTTTTAATGTTCAATTTCCCTGCTTGCAGTATTTTACCCATGCTTAAAGTTACAGTTCAACTACCACTTTCTCGATGAGAATCTGCTGCCCTAATTTCTATCTTCTCACTCCTATGGCCAAATGAATTATTTTTCTGTTTGTTGTCATCACTGTTTCACCTCTGTCTAGAATGGTGCTCAGATTTTGGGAGTGCTTATTGTCTGATGACTCTGGCCCTAGGGAGGCTACAATCGAGAGATCCTATATTGGCCAGGTGTTGCTTCTTACTCATTTTGACCCTCTTGTAACTTTCTTCAAACAAAAATGCGTCTTTCCAGTCACAAACCATTTCTAAGTGTGAAAATACAAGTAATTGGGGATGGGGGACAATGTATGTTCATGAAAGCACAGTAACATGTTCTTTTAAAATGTTTTAAAGTTGTCAATTTCAGATAAGATTTTGTTTCTTTCCAAATTTCAGGCAAATCATATCTAATCCTAGAATAATGTAATTATTGTGTTGGAGCTTTAAAGATTGCCACAGAATCACTGTAATCTATGTTCTCTGTGCACTATCTCATTATTTTCCATTCTGACAGACTTGGCATTTGAGGTTTCTATAGACTCTGTTGATATAATGTGGGAAGAAGTTAGAGATACAGATAAATCACACCCAGAAAAATGAATAGGGTCGTGCTCATACTCTTGGCTTCATCTACCCATCTGTACTCCACTAACCTAGCCAACAAACAGTATTAGAAGACATTAAATTTAAGTGAAAGTTTGGTTCTCCCATTAAAAACATAGAATTTATGAAATGAATATCTTATTATCAAGGCCTTTTCAAATTATTTTTTTCCACTTTCTAGAGTTCTAAAATTGGTCAGTGATCTTGAGCCTGTGAATATACTTTTCCTCTTTGGAGTAATGCAAAGCATGTAATAATTTTGTATTCTTTTTGGAATACAAAAACATAGTTGGGTGGGAGGATATGTGAGTAATCCTTTCTGAGTGATATTTAAAAGATAAGTGAGAATTGTTCTTAAAATTTAAATTATAAAATTATTTGGCTGAAATAGATTGTCCAACAAGGAGTTTGGAGATTTAAGGCCATTTATAACCATAGTGTAAAGTAAGATGGAAAGAACAAGGACATCACGATTTAGCCACTGGATTTGGAAATGTTAACGAAGAACAGCATTAAAATGTTATCAGATTATTGGTGGTTAAAACTGCTGAATTGGGAGCTATAAATTATGCATTGTTTCTGTCACGGAACCCAGGCACCCTAATGCTAGATGGTGAAGGAGGGGTCATGTATTGTCAAGAACTTTAGTGCTAATTTATATTACTACTGTAGCACGAGACAAGGATGAATGTTGACCCACAGCTACTGCTAGGGCTAGGATTGTTCACTTCTTTAGGATGATGAAAATTACTTTCCAGTTTAGAAAACTTAAGTGTACCCTCTATATGCGCTGTAATCGCTGTGTCAAAGCTATTTAAAAGCCTGATATCCTTCCGTGTAGACCTGAAGGGACTTTCTGAGGTACTGTGTCTATTAACGTCTTTCTAAACCACAAAGTGAGTTATGATCCCATTAAACATAGGAGAGGAATAATGCTACTTTTCCTTTCAAAAACGCAATCATCCTTGAAGCCTTTTAAAATTAAAGCCCCCCCCCCGCCTTTAATAACAAACATTTCCCTGACATTTCACTTTCTTTTCCACTCATACTGCCATGACACCCTTGTCAGTCTTTCTGGTTCCTTCAGGAAATTAAGCTAAGAGACTGTATAGCAAACAATAAAATAGCTACTTTTTAATCGAAAGTAAAGAAAGAGATGCTTTGCTCCTCTCACCACGACTTCCCACCAGCGCCCCATCGCAACTTCTGCTCTTTCCTCCCCACTGGCGAAGGTCCCCACTCCCACCTCCGCCCCTTCCTCCGCGGATCAGTGCACCAGAGACGCCTGCGAGCTGAGCGCTGACCTCCGCTCCTTCCCGCGCGCTTCCGATGGCACTAGGACCCGGAGACGTCCCCCGAGTGAGGTTCGCGGAAAGGCAGCCAGACTCCTCCTTATCTCCAGTGTCAAACTTGACATCCGCCTGCGAGCGGAGCATGGTAACTTCTCCAGCAATCAGAAGGCTCCCCCTCACATCAGTGGCATGCTTCATGAAGATATGCTCCTCTCACTGCCCTCTGCACCAGCAACATGGATTGTCACCTCTCCATCCTCCTGCTTGGCTGCTCTCTTTTCAGCTGCTTCGGGGAACTGATTCTCCAGCCTTCCAATGAAGGTAAGCCAGGTACCGGTACCGGAGCGCAGGTCCTGACCCAGCCAGCGCTGTGCAGTGCGTGCTCTCTCCGAGCCTCTCCGCCTCTGGTACCTCGGAAGGGAGCAGTGTGCGCCGCGAGTAAACCAAAGATGAGCTTTTATTTTCCGCTGTCTTCTGAAATACTTTGGGAGATAATTTTGGATTGTCACAACCATTAAGGTGTGTTTTTAATCTTAGATCAATTCAAGCAATTACCTTGTTTGTCAATTTGAAGCAGAAAGAAAGAAAATCCTCCAGTTTTACAGCTCAGTATGTTAATTGCCAAATAGCTAAGGCAGTATTTTATTTTCTAATTATGACCATGTGGTACTCTGAGAAGTTTAAAAGAAAATTCAATCCTTCTTTCTAGATTCCGTAGTATGTTTAACGATAATGACAGGTTGTTTCTACTTAGGATCATGGCATTTGTGAATGGACTAAAGGAAACTCAGTTTGTTGAAGCAAAGATGTGTGTGTGTGTACACGTTACATTGCTGTATTGAAGTGATGTGTATCCCGCCAAGCAATAGTTTGCTCTGTGTTACAGGTTCTAATGAGCAGCATATGCCACATTAACATAAGTAATATTTTCAGGAATTTACAATAAGCCTGGTTGGATTCCTTTTCGTTTAATGGCTTATATACAAATAGGAGAATATATTTAATGATTAATGAATAGCTCCTGGGTAGATATAGTAAATAACTGAATAGCAAATTAAGAAAGAATGTTTATATGCAGCAAATGGCATTTCTTTGATGTTGGATTATTTATTTTCCTTTTAATGGGCATTCACCTTTTTCCAGTGTAATAGAATGGAAACCTAATATTAAGGGCAACACTTTGTCTTATAGGATTGTGTTTTTAATAGATAAATTACTTTTTCCCTGTGTGCCTTCTGCAATCTATTCCTAATGATTTGTGAATACAATCACTAAGTCTTAAGACAAACTTCTCTAAATAATTGATTGCATTAGAGCAACACTTACAACTTTGATTTCTTGCTAATGATTTTGAACTTATAACATTTCTTAATTTGTTTTGCAAGTTAGCAATAGTGAGCAATTGATGTACAAACATATTTAGGCATATATCATTCACTAAAAAATATATCATGGAGCCAATACTGTTGCAGATTATATACATTATTTTGAAAACACATGCTAAAACAGGATCTTTTAAAGCTGATTCATTAAATATAAAAACAATCTCATATTTGGTGACCTACTTTCACTGCTACTAGAGTAACTTAATTTCTTTCTTAGTCATTACCTTTATCAATTTGGCAGACTTTATTAAATTTTTCTGTTTTAGTTTAATAGAGAAATTGAAAAATATAACATGTGAAAAATCAAGAAAATCATCTTGCCCATAAATGTATTTTTTAACAAACCAAACTAAAATACTTATTTGAAAGTAATAGTTATTCATCATTAATGAAAGGCAAGAATAATATATAAATAGTTAAACTTACATTTTTAAAATCCTTTTTGCTTTTTGATCATATTAAACTATTGACAGTAACTAGAAAATAATATTAAAATTCCCACATTGCTATGATAAATCATATTTTTTCAAATGGAATGTACAAAAACTATGTAGATAATGGATATTGAATTAATAATCCATAAGAATATAACTGAAAGTCTTTGGTTTCTGGAAAACATAACCTTTTAGGAAACTGCAAAAAAATGACTCCTTAATCTTATTCACATCAATGTAAAATTAATGAGTATTAATTTAATGAAACAAGAAGCCACACCTTGGCATATCTGCTTATAATTACACAGACAGGTATACATTAGTACCATGTACATAGGAAGGAAAATATACTTAGAAAACTGATATAATTAGATTAAATTTCCTTGGATAAAAGTTTATCTATTGTTCATGGGTTTATTCTTTCCTGACTGCATCCTATGTGTAATGTCTCCTTTTACTTCTGAAGTCATCAAGAGAAGCTTTAATCCAAATTTTAAATGAAATATTTAAATTAGGTAATTTTATGAGTGAGGCATAAATGTTAATCTAATATCTTGACTCATAGTAGTTGAGTTTAATAATATGAAAATCATAAATGGTAAGAATGTATCAAGATTTTATGCAATTCCTATAACAAAGTAATGTGAACACAAAGCAATGCTTCTTGAAATTCACACATGGGGTAAATGATAAAATGAGTCACATTAATATAGCTTTTTGATATATTTTTTGAAATTTAAAATTGAAAGTACTAATTTCTATTTAAAATTGTATTTCAACACTATAGAAATTTTACTAGAGATTTACTAGAGTATATTTGCTAAAGTATATTCTGCAATCTATTATGATGTCAGGAAAAGAGAAATAATAGAACAAAACCAGGCCATGAGTGGGTTCACCAAAAACTTGTCACTATGAATTTTTTAAATTTGAGATTTGATCATTAATATCAATAGTAAAATACCATGAGTCCCTGATAAGAAAAATAACTGAATTTTCCACTTAGTAATCCAAATGCAATGACTTGCTTTATGTTTTAAGGAAAATGATTCCAGGTGATAAATTCTATCACTGGCTTAAAAATGATAATACTTATTCCTAATTTCAGTGATCACTTACATAAAGAATTGGCCTGTACGGTTCAACAGAACTTTACAAAAACTTTAAAAACTCACATTAGGTTTCTCTGTTCACCTAAGAAAAATCTTCCAATAGGAAATCAACTACTTTTCCTTACAAAATTTGAATGTTATGCCATATTTTTGTCAGAGAACATCGTATGTTTGCTCCTCGTAACCATCAGATAGATTATAATAATGATAGAAGGAAAGAACTTCAGAAAGAAATTAAAACTTAATATAAAGTGAAGGTATTGAGTTTTACTAGTTCAGTCTCCTTTAAAATTGGTCAAAGTACTCTATTTAAACACATTAATATATTTCAAGCCATATGAAGCTGAATGGACTGTTTATTCATCACTATTTACTACACTAAACATTTTTCCATCCCAAAGTGTTCACAAAACAGATTTAACATTTACTCATAGAACTCTTTACTTGAAAATCAGAGTTTTCAAAATAAAATTGAATGAAATTAAATCTACATATTTATATACTACTTATTTTGGAAGACTTCCTTTCTTTTGAAGTGGCTGAGATGATGTTTCTATGAAATGCATTTCCCTGATCATAAATCTTCTAAATACTAGAGGAGACTACGTGATTAGTTAAAGCTTAAAGTAAAACTTACAGATGAATGCTATATGTTTGTGTGGTAGGGAATGTTAGAAACAATATATATTTAATGGATTTTTCCTTTCTAAAAATTTATGAATTGACATTACTTTTCATATATATGAATACTTATCCTCAAATAAGAATGTACTAAAATTGAAATACTAATGGAGAACTATGCTATCATCTTTATAGGAATTTTTTTAAAAGATTTACATTTGCTTTTAATAGCATTTCTTCATGCTAGACTAAATAATTGAATGCATCATACACTTTTGTAACTTAATAGTTCTCCTAAAAGCTTGCCTCCCCCCCCCACACACACACTTCTAAGTGTGCTATTTGCCTGGAGGTAGGAGAAACCTTAATTTCACTATTTTGTAACCCACAACAGTTAACACTTGACCTAGGTCATTAACAGGATTATCAGCAAATTTGTTTAAGCTTTTACTGACAATCTGAATTGCTATAATAATATTTTGATTGTGCCAAAAAGAAACTCCTTGTAACTTCTCAAAATCTATCATGAAATTAATTCAATCTGAATCTCTACCTTTCTTACAATATTGATAATTATAAATTCAAGTGGGAAAATATTCACTTTGATACTTCATTCTCATTTTTGTTTCATATACCACATCACTCTCATCCTTGTCATAAATAAGCAATTATAAACATTTTAAATATTAAATGTTCTGCCAATATCTTTAGGTTTATAAATACAAAATAGCTTCACTGTAACTATAAACATTTCAGCTGTATGCATTTTTACTCTTCACCCTATAGTTGATATATTTTTTTCTACCCACTGTAAGGTAAAAAGTCAGTTGGAGATATATATATATATATATATATATATATATATATATATATATTCACAAGTGACTGGAACTATAAAAGGGAAACTACATATAATAAAACAGCACAGCCACGTGTTAGGTCATGGCTATACTTTATATAAAGTTAGATTTTTCCCCTACAAAATGGTAGAAATTGGGAGCTAGAATAATATAAATTTAAAGCAAAATATGGTACATAATCATAACCTAAAGAAAGGTATTTATTAAACATTGTTTACTGTATCTAAAAAGTTTCATGTAAGATTTCTGATTACTTGAATATAATTATGCCCTTTTCTCATGGAACCACTTTATTGACTCAATAAATTTTTAAAGATCAGATTTAGTAAGATTTTTCATCCCTTTTTATATATGACTCATATCTGAATATTCAAATTTCTTTATATTTTTTAATGGTCTAATCATTTAAAAATTCTTTTTCATAAATTTTTTCTTTATAAAAATCCCTAAATATTGAAATTGTACAGAAACTTTCAAAGTTTTCTGAAATAAAATACATTCAATATTTAAATATCAAATAATCACTTACATATGCAGAGGATTTTCAAAGGCAAAACATATTTTCACAGTATATTTGATTTACTAACTTCAGTACAAATGGAAACAGTAAGAAGTGTTCTTGAAAGTTACATTTTCCAAGTCATAAAAATCTTCAAGAAAATATAATAAAACTTTCCACAAATCATCAAAACTCAATCAGTTCTTACAGATATTTGCTTACTAAGAAATCTGTGATGTAGACTACCTTTGGTTTGAGTCATTTTCCAATGATTTTGTTTGGCAAAATACTAGACATAAGGGGGGAACTCTATTTCTCGGAATAACACTAAGTTTTACAAATAATTTTCTGTGGAGATTGTATAGTTTATTTGTGACATACATTTTTTTTTCTATAAAATATGTAATAAACCTGTTTTGAAGAAAGATTTAAAAGAACAGATTCAGGTGTCCCCCTTTTGGTTCAATTTTCAGATATCTGGATTTTATCACCAGAGAGGGTCAATAAAGGGCTTTTACCAAGTGGGCAAGTAGCTTTCCACAGATTTTTCAAATAAAAGGTTGACTGGTGGTGTGAAACATTCATTATATTTTCCATCCAGGCATAGGAAAAATACAGCCTTAGAAATTTACTTCTTGTAAATTTGAAAACCATAGCTAATTCTTCTGTAATGATTTTAGAATTTTTAAAAAATGTGACATTAAGAAAGTATCAAAGCTTCCAAGCCATAATTCTGCCAATCTAGGAAGACACTCCTGGTCATACTGATGGTGTGGATTCCTGGGTGTCCCTTGGATTCATGCTCAGGGTCTGCTGCCAGCTGCTTAGTATCAGGTAGTTCTTGGAACTTGGCAGGAGGTTTCCTCCAGGAAAAGTCTGAGGTCAGCAAGTTTTAGTTTGTCTCCTATCCGCTTTCTATGAAATCAGAAAGGGTGGTCGATTACCCACTCCCTCAAAGCGTATGCAAGTGAAAAGAAAATAAGTTGATTAGAAAGACAGAGAGGTAGGAATGTAAAGATTCTATAGCTAGTGCTAATATTTGAATCCTGTATGATCTTTAGCTGAAATCAGACTTTTCTCACATAAAGCATCTAGATAATCAATTTTTATAAAGTTCCTAAAGATTCTGCATACATTGAAAAGAGGGGGGATTGTCTTTATTTCTCCTATCAAACTTGCACACTTCTGATTTGCCCCCCATCACCAAGTATTTTGTTCAGGAAAGTTTTAAGATTGTAAGCCAAAGAATGTTTCCCTCTTTTGAATGCCTGGGCAAATGCATGTGGAGGGTGGATGGAATCAAAACCAGTTCAGCAAATAAGGCTTCAAACTTGGAGTGATTATTAAACCAGAATCCCTGAGTGTAGGACACCTCCTCCCCGCCCCCCCCCCCCGCCTTTCATTTTCTAAACCATGTCCTGCTGTTCTAGTCAAAGCAAAGGGTGAAAATCCACATAATCCAAACCAACATAGTGAAAGGAGTATAATAGGCGAAGGAGGAGGAAACAAGTGGCAGCACTGTACAAACAAACTGTTGTGAACAATCTTCTCCGTAAACAGGAGTGGCCACAGGAGATGACTGCGTCTCCTTTTCTTCATCTCCACCGCCCGGGGTTGATAATGTACTATTGATTGTTACAAAAGTGTGCCTTGAGGAATTTTAACCCCAAGTAGCGCTTTTAGGAGTAGCGACTGTAATGAAGCCATAGAGAGGTGAGCAAATGCTCCTTGCTGCCACCACACCCACCATCATCAGGGCTTCCAACGGCAAACTATTCGCAGCTCGATCAGGGAACAAGGTCCCCGCCCCACCTCCAAACCCTCCAACAGCTCGTTAATTTCTCACTACGAATCCGATTAAAGATCAGATCTTGAAATCCCAGCCCTGGGTCCGCGGAAACCCAGCCCCCAGCCTTCCGGGGAGCAGCGAGTTCTTTGTGCGCGCCCGCTCCGCTCCAGGCTGCCAAAATCCGGCCAGCGCGGCAAGCGCACCCCGACCGCCCGGGATAGGGAAGGCGGCGGGCGCAGGCCAGTGCCCACTGCTCTGGGTTTTTGCCACACGGCAGACGGCACCAGGCACTCTCTGCCCTCTGCGCAGGCAGGAGCCCGCAGAGCGCCAAGGCGCAAAATTAGGCGGCCGCCCGAGTCTAGAGGAGACTGGGGCGGGCGAGAAGCAAACGTGCGCCCTCTGCCTGCCGCCGCAGACTGCTGGAGCTAGGACAGCCGGTGTTCCCAGGACCTGGCCTTTACCTGGTCATAGGTTCTGCCCAGCGAGTGCAGGAGGCACAAGACAGGCTGGGTGAGTCCTGACCTGGGCACCAGACTTTGACCGGAGATCTGTGAAGGCTTCTTGGCCTTCTTCACTGCCATCAGCCACTTCCCAGTCTCCTTTCCATCTGTGTTCATGGACCCACCAGGTCACAGATGGAGGAGGACAGGGGCCTGCAAGGGTTCATGCGAAGCTGGCCAAGCATCCTGTACCTTTCCAGCTCAGCTGGGACTCACAGGGGCCCTGAGACCCTCGGCTGTCCTATGTGCTGCTGTCTGACCCTCTGTGCTGTGTTGATCTCTTCATTAGTTGGCGCTCCTTAAATCCCTAGATTAAAATGAGCAATTTTTAGGCTTCAGTTTTCTTTAAAGCCACCTACTGAAATCCACCTGTTAGGCCTCTTAAGATTACTAAGGGGGTGTTCTGTACGCATTTCCCTTGTACACAATCAAAAGTTGTTTTCTCCCTAAATTTCATATTGACTGTTACTGTTTTATTAAAACGTGATTCCCCTCTTCTGATTCTGGTAGAAACCTGGAGTGAGCCTGAGGAGGTTTCTGGAAGTTGGGTGACCAGGGTAGATCAGTACTTGAGTGATGCTGTATTTCAGTGTCTGTGTCAAAATTCAGTGCTTTTCAACATGATAGAATTGTTGAAGCCAGTAGATTTCAAGACTTTATTTATCTTCAGTCCTGTGTCCAATATTGAAATAACTTCAGTGTCCCACTGATTTAGCAGATTTTTCCCTTACATATATCATTTTTCACTGGACCTCATCATTAAAACAATCCTAAAGTAGGCATTATGTCACCTGAAACAACTAAAAAAACCAGATCACAATAAAGTAGTAACTGAGCCAGACTCTTTCTTGTCTTTGTAATTCGAGGTTAACTTCCTGTGTTCTCTCTGGTACACAAATGCTTGTGAATTATGTAGTCAGGCAAAGTACTAGCCTGTCATCTTCAGTCGCAGTGGCAGTGACTATACAAATTTGTCTTGTGGCTTTGCCAAAACAATTTGAAATATTCAGAATTTTAAAGTGAGAAATCAAAGTAAACCAAATAGGTGAGAGTATTTTGAAAGTGCAAAGTGAATATACACATAAATTATGGTTATTTGCATGGGTGGAAGACTGAAAAGGAAGTAAGTTAAAGGATTTTAATGTGGACAGAAAAAATAGGCGAAAGTGCCTGTAACACTTTTCCTCACACACACTTACCTCTGTCTTCCTTTTCTAACACTCTGGCTCCCCTTTCCTCACCCTGGAAGGAAGGCTGTATCAGGAATTCCACAGACAGAAATTGTGACGAAAATGTCAGTATAACCAGAGTGTGGTTATTTGGAGTTTTATGCAATAAAAACTGATGTATAATGGATTATCAGAATTATCACAGAGGTCTCTAACAGGAGAAAACTGAGCATGATCCAAAAGGTAGATCTGTTCACTGTGGACATTTTCTTCCATTTTAAAGATAATATTTACATTACTTCAGAAAACAAAGAAATTTTAATGATTTAGCTTCTCTTTCATAAAAACACTCGTGTTCTGTTTAAGGAGACACATTGAGAAAAGGTAGCCAAAAGACGGGTTTGAGAGGCAGCAAATTAAGTTGAGGGCAATTATTTGTTTCATGTGACTATTTCAGCACATATGTTTTGCATTAATTGCTGCAATAAATTCTGTTAAACTGGCAAAGAGCAAAAATAGCATATTGATGACACCAGGCTTCCAAATTACAAATCTGCTTTTAAGCATCTTTCTTTCTTCACTGTAATGTTTTAAAAAAATTAATGTATTAGCCCTTATGTTCCTAAAGCCTCATCCACCCACTCATGTTATTGGCACACTTTCCCAGAGCAAAAGTGAAGGCTTAGCAGCAAACTTTTCCCTGGCTTCTGGAGAATGAGTAGCAGTAACTCTCTTTCTCCTGTTTGGTTTTTTATTCATATGTGGAGTTGCAGAACTCTCCTCAATCAAGGAAAATGAAAATTTGAATTTAAAAACCTAGCTCTAAGAAGGATATAAATTTATAAAATAGTAGTGTTCTATAATTAAAGTTTTCGATATTATGTGAGAGCTAAGCTTGGCAAAATGGCATAATCCAGGCAAAATGGCTTATAAAATATTGCTATAAAAGAAATCATTTTATATTTCTAATATTAAAAGTTGTGTAGCTAAATTAACATGACAAAAAATTAAAAATCTCCAAACTGACTTTTCTTTTGTTTTGAAACAAAAATTTCATTTT